>NW_005054576.1:299468-303591 GCF_000277835.1 Geospiza fortis
AAAAGACGTAAGCACTACACAAAACTGATTGATTGGCATCTTCCAACCATCCCAGTCTTACAGGAAGGAAAGGGCACAGCCTTGCTCAGCCATTCCCATAACCCCCACACTGCCAGGGAACCTATTTGAGAACATGTGTCTTGATAGTCTCAAAAGATGATCTTGGGAGACAGGAAAAATTAATCATCTTGTGCTGGTCTGACTTCAACTATTTCATAGGTCTGACTGAAATAAAATCTGATCATGGCAGCAAGAAATGCCAGCAACATACAAAAACTCAAACTGGAAACATAAAAATTAATTTTTAAAAGGCATTGAACACCAACAAGTTAAACACAATAAAAGAATAAAAGGAAGGAGGAAAGGGTGCTTATTGTTGACCCTCCAGTCATGTAGCTCTGAAGTTTGGGGGTTTTTTGGAAGAGAATATACTCCAGTACATATATTCCAATACAATATATTCCAGTATATTCCAGGACCTTCTGCTGGTTTTCCAGAGCAGGGGTAGCTCTTTGTAAAATGCTCTGAGGTCCTCAAAATGAAGGCCAAAGCAAATGAACAACAGAACTTCCAATCCAAAACTCTCACTCCACATCAACTCTGAATTGCTGAGACAATGCATTAACCCCTCACAGGGGCCTCACCACCGGGGAAGCATCATGGGGTAATCTGGAATAAAAGCTTCTGGGAGAAATGGGAATCCCTTGCCAGCATTTTCTCCCATCACCTTTCCATATCCAGAGGCAGCAGCAGCACAGGGATGCCCTGAGTCCCTCAGCACGTTTGTGCAGTGGGATGAGGGGTTCAGAGCCTCACAAGAAAGGCAGTGCCACAGCAGCAGACTGGAGTCATCACCCTGTGCCAGTTTGAAGGCCAAACACGTAACCCTGAATAAAGCAAGAGGCCAGGAAACAGCCCCAGAGCTCTGCTCTGCTTTCGGGGGAAAGTGTCACGAGCAGCACTGGTGCCACTGACCTACTTATCCCCACAAAAGGGCCACAGAAAAAGGCAACAGCCCCAGCTCCGTGCCTGCTGCTGCGCCCAGCTCCCACAGCGCCAAAATCCCTCTGGAAAATGCACTGTAAGGAACATAAAGGAACTATAAGGAGCACAGAACAGGTGGGACCTTCCAAAGCTGCTCCAGTTTTCCCAGAAAGAGCTGCTATTTTTGCCACTGTGTTACACAAGGGCAGAGCTGGAGCAAGGCAGCGTTTAGGAAATCCCATTTGCACCTTTGCCTTCCAACAGCAGCTTCTGTCCAATATTCTCCCTAAAGCTAAAACCCTTCTGTAATCATTCCAGGAGGAAAGGGCAGACAGGCTTCATTTTTTTCAGGATGAAAGCTTGCAAAGCTGCAGGAGCGTTTTAAAAAATGGTAATTCCCAAAACCAATCCAAACACAACCCCACAGACAGGGATGTGGGAATGCTGAGGAGGAAGAGCCCACAGAGTCCCACAGCTCCAGCCATCACCTCAGGGATCCATGGAGTCAGGAAAAAAAAAGAGCAAAAGAGCCTAAACGTATCCATCTGGCAACTCAGGAACACACCAGATACAAACAGGATACCAGGATGAGCAAAAATCACCACAGAGCCCGAGAATCCCTTCGGGGCACCTGGTGAGGTCTGAATCAAATCTGGAGTTGTGGCTTTATTTTGAGTCATGGCCAGAAGTTCAGTCCTAAAGGAAACCTTGCAAGCAGCAAAAAGATAAATGAGAACTCCACAGTAACTGAGAGACAAGGCAACACTGACTAATTTAATTAACCAATTTAATAGTGCAGCCAGCAGGACCAGGGCAGTGATGGTCCCTCTGTGCCTGGCACTGCTGAGGCACCTCCAGCCCTGGGGACACTTCTGAGCCCCTCACAGGGACACTGAGGGGCTGGAGATGTCCAGGGATGGGAACAGAGCTGGGGAAGGGGCTGGAGCACCAGGAGGGGCTGGGAAAGGGGCTCAGCCTGGAGAAAAGGAGGCTCAGGAGGGACCTTGTGGCTCTGCACAACTCCCCGACAGAAGTCAGGATTTCTCCCAGGGAAGAAGGGAGTTACAAGCACAAGAGTGGGAGCCCAGCAGGTGTCTCGTTTCATTTTCAAGGGAAGAACTTCAGAAAACTCCTCCAATAAAAGTTTCCTGAACAGCAGCCATGACTTCTGAATCAACACTCGGGGAGCAGATTCCTCCTCTCTCCCAGCTGATGGTGTGATGGCTCCTTCCTTGCCAAACACCTGCTCACCAGAAAGTGAAGCCGAGCACTTTCCAGGCCAAAACAGACTCTGCAAACATGTGAGCCCACCATGCAAATGAGCCATTTGTTCAGGCTCCACACACAGCAGGCAGCCCTGCTCCCCTGAGCCTCCATGGATCTGCCATGGCAGCGAGGCATGGCCTTGGTGGCTCCTGGGGGTCACACTGAGCCAGGCCTTGGCGGCTGAGCCAAGCCTTGGTGGCTCCTGGAGGTCACTGAGCCAGGCCTTGGTGACTGAGCCAGGCCTTGGTGGCTCGTGGTCACTGAGCCAGGCCTTGGTGACTGAGCCAGGCCTTGGTGGCTCGTGGTCACTGAGCCAGGCCTTGGTGACTGAGCCAGGCCTTGGTGGCTCGTGGTCACTGAGCCAGGCCTTGGTGACTGAGCCAGGCCTTGGTGGCTCGTGGTCACTGAGCCAGGCCTTGGTGACTGAGCCAGGCCTTGGTGGCTCGTGGTCACTGAGCCAGGCCTTGGTGGCTCCTGGGGGTCACTGAGCCAGTCCTTGGTGGTTTGTGGGGATCCCTCCGCTTTAGGGAGACACAGCCTTGGTGGCTCTGGGGGTCACTCCAAGCAGGGCAGACACAGCCTTGGTGGCTCATGGGGGTGACTCCAAGTTAGGGAGACATGGCCTTGGTGACTCGTAGGGATCACTCTGAGCCAGGCCTTGGTAGCTTGTGGGGGTCACTGCCTCAGTGACCCCCCACTGGCTCATGGGGATCACTCCAAGTTAGGGAGACACAGCCTTGGTGGCTCATGGGGATCACTCCAACTTAGGGAGACATGGCCTTGGTGGCCCGTGGAGATCACTCTGAGCCAGGCCTTGGTGGCTTGTGGAGGTCACTGAGCCAGGCCTTGGTATCTCATGGAGATCTCTGAGCCAGGCCTTGGTAGCTTGTGGGGATCACTCCAACTTAGGGAGACACAGCCTTGGTGGCTCGTGGAGGTCACTCCAAGTTAAGGAGACATGGCCTTGGTGGCTCATGGGGATCATTCCAAGTAAGGAAGACACATCCTTGGTGGCTCAAGGGGATCACTCTTAGCCAGGAAGACATGGCCTTAATGGCTCGTGGGGATCACTCTGAGCCAGGCTTTGGTGGCTCATGGGGGTCACTCCAAGCCAGGGAGGCAGAACTTGAACCCTGAGAGCTCCACTCAGCCCTGGATTCTTCTAAACCCTTGTGCCTCACCCCAGCACCAAAGGCAGAGTCATGACACAGAACAAGCACTACAGACAGTGCTCATGGAATAAACACTCCCAGCTGCCAGAGCCTCCACCCCCTGATCTCCTGGGGATGTGACACTCTGATGATGCTTGGCAGGAGTGCTCCAAGGTGCCACCAAGCTGGGCAGGGACAGGTGGCTCTCTGCCATTAACGCCCTGCTGCCTTCAATTCAAACGCTCCATTGTGCACGGCACGGGGGGAGCTCCTGTCTGATTCCATTTTGTGCCACACACTTCACACAGCACAGACTTCTCCAAAGACTCTGCTGGGTTTCACACCATCCCAGAATCATTTAAGTTTTCCAAGATCATCAAGTCCAACCATCAACCAGCATCACCACTAAACCACGTCCTCAAGTGCCACATCCACATAGAAATCAGAGAATCACAGAATAATGAGGTTGGAAGAGACCTCTAAGATCATCAAGTCCAACCAGGGTCACCAGGGTCCATGAAGTCCAACCAGGGTCACCTCTAAACCACGTCCTCAAGTGCCACATCCACACAGAATCACAGAATGATGAGGTTGGAAGAGACCTCTAAGATCATCAAGTCCAACCTATGCCCTGACACCTCAACTAGAGCATAGCACCAAGTGCCATGTCCAGGCTTTTTTTAAACACATCCAGAGATGGTGATTCTACCACCTCCCTGGGA
>NW_005054576.1:303601-306928 GCF_000277835.1 Geospiza fortis
AACTTATTATTCTTTCTGTGAAAAATTTCTTCCTAATATCCAATCTATACCTTCCTTGACGTAGCTTGGGACTGTGTCCTCTGGTTCTGTCAGTGCTGCCCGGTGACAGAACAAGAGGACTCACATTTTTCGTGACTCCAGCCCTGCTCTGAGCAGCTGTTCCAATGCTTTACAATCCTTTCTGTGATTTTTTTCCCTCCTCATATCTAACCTAAACATCCCCATGTGCAGCTGGAGGCCGTTTCCCTTGCACTTAACACATAAACTGGGAAACTTCACAGAAGAAGCAAAAGTTTTGAGGATGGTGGGAATTGGATGAGCTGGGGGTGCTCACCTGGGGAGGAGAAGGATCCAGGGAGAGCTCAGAGCCCCTTCCAGGGCCTGAAGGGGCTCCAGGAGAGCTGGAGAGGAACTTGGGACAAGGGATGGAGGGACAGGACACAGGGAATGGCCTCCCACTGCCAGAGGGCAGGGATAGATGGGATATTGGGAAGGAATTCCTGGCTGTGAATGGGGAGGCCCTGCCACAGGGTGCCCAGAGAACCTCTGGCTGCCCCGGGATCCCTGGCAGTGCCCAAGGCCGGGCTGGACAGGGCCTGGAGCACCCTGGGATAGCTGGAAGGTGGCCCTGCCCACCAGCTGATGAAGAACGTGATCCTTAACGTCCCTCCAAACCCAAACCACCCTGGGACCCCGTGAAAATGGGAAATAAAGCGTTAAGAGAAAACTGATGTTAAAGCAGAGGGTAAAGGAATTAAGTAGAGAATAAAGCGGGGCTGAGGCACCCCATGGACCCCAACCTCGTCCTGGGCCAGGACCCTCCCCATGGCAACAGCGACATCCTGGGGGATCCCCCAGGAATGGGGGAAAATCCCAGAAATCTTTTATTGGCAGGACACTGCAAAGGGGTAGAATTCCAAATTTCCAGGGGGAGTCTAGGGGGAATGAAGGGCGATCCCCCCAGGGAATTTGGGGGAGCACAAACTGACTTCCGTGGGGCTGAGAGAGCTGCTGGTGAGAACAACAGGATCCCCACAGAAATGTCCCCAACTGGGGGGACATTGAAATGAGATCTCTCAGGTCCGTTCCCACCCCAACCATTCCATGATCCTGTCACAAACAAAGCAGTTTGCTCTTTCAGCTGCATTTTTTTTTTCTGAAGTATGGCTGCAACAAGAAACAGAATCACACAAAAGGCAACTCAAAGGCACTTAGCTGACCTAAATAATGGTAATTTCCTGGAAATTTCACTTAACTACTTGGGAGTTTGCAATACTTCAAGCAATCAACACACAGCGCTCCACAGATAAAAGCTGGGGGTTTCACTTCCCCCTCTGAAACATCTCTGAGAAGCACCAGCTGTGCAAAGAGAAGAACCACAACACTGAAAACCTCAGATCTCCTTTTGATTTTATGTTGCTTCTAGAAGGAGGCACTTCCAGCCTGCAGAAGCTGTGAAGAAGCACTAAAGAAATAAAACCAGTTCGTTGCTTCCACTGTCACAGCCCACAGAGTCCCACATCCTTAGAATGAGACATCCCAGCCAGGAAAGGTGCACATGAACTTGAAAGCTCAGCATCCCTTACAGATCTGGATTAAACATTAAAAGGTAATGTTTTGTTCAAAAAAAGTGAAATTGAAATGGGAATTTCAGAGTCACAGCAGACAGGAGCAAAAGATCTATTTTATTACACTTTTATGTAGTGTGCCTGGTTCTGCCAAGACAAGATGTTTGACATGCCTCAAATATGAATACCTAAGAAGTTTCAATATTTGTCTTGTATTTCTTAAAAAAAAAAAAATAAAAACCACAACAAAAAAACCCTAAAAAGAACCCCAACCACCAGTTTTTGTAAAGTCTGAAGTTGTAGCCATGGGATGAAGAAATAGAATTAGTAAGGTACCACCTAAGGCAACCTATTGCTTTTGAATTTCTTTGCCCACCAAAAGAAAGCAGCCTCATTCTCTCTCCCCATAAACCTTAAACCACGTGGGATTGCATTTTGTAAATGATTCAATGGATTAAAACCACATAAATTGAGAAATATACAGCCAGTTGTCTCTCTTTTGGTGCTGATTTTAGCATCTTGTGCTGAGGGAGCCCTTGGATGTGCAGATTTCCATTTGCACTGCTTGCCCAGCCACCTTGAGCCACCTCATGACCAAAATTTGTAGTATTTTTGCTGAAGTAATCTGGATTTCCCATGGTTTAATTTCATTTTAAGGCCTGGGCACGTTGGCAGAGGAGGGAATTTGGCATGTCAGAATAAAGACCAATCATAGAAAGGTCCTGTGTTGTGACAAAATTAAAGTTTTGAGGCTCCAGAGAGGACTACAGAGAAAGCCTCTGACACTTTAACACTTTTATAGTCAAGTCAGACAAGAAAAATTAGAAAAGGGACAACCCTGCCATGTGAAGATCAATTATTATCAGCAAATTTCATGCCAATATTAGTGTGACTAGAGATGGCCCCAAGAACATGGTCCATGTTCCATCCTGGAGAAGTGTCCCTCCCCTGGAAGGGCTCAGTTCCCACACGGAGAGGTGACACAAGGAATAATCAGAGGTGAAATGACAGGGACAAGGACTAAACCCAGGCGCTGTACCCATAATAGTGAGTTAAACCAAGCCAGAGTGGACCCAAAACAGTCCAGGATAAGGTTCAGGAAATGGGGCAGGCTGGGGAATGTCCTAAAAGGGAGCAGGGACCAAGGTGTTCCGATTTTGGGGCTGGAAGTTTAAGGGTAGGATCACGTCCAGGCTGTGCCAGGTGGGCCAGGGGACAGGGCAGGAATGTCACAGCTTGGCTGACAGTGACATCCAGAGCTGCTCCCAGACAGAGTCCAGGGAAAGGCCTGGGGATGGATGTGGAGGGGACAAGGAGCAGGTAAATGTTTCTTTGGGAAAAACCCTCCAGTGCCCCTGCTCATGGAGCTCTGAGCAGGAACACACCAAACCCTCAGGAAAGAAGATGTAAGGTGGCTTCACATCCTCCCCCAAGGGCAGCAATTGCTCTCCGTGGCATCAGACAGACTCCATGGACTGCCTGGCACACTCTGATCCCACCACGAGATGAAAGAGCCCTCACTGCAAAGGTCCTGCCAAGAGCCACCATCGGGGACTAAAACACTTTATCCTGGAAAAGATCTGAGACATCTCCTTCTTTGAGCACTTCTGGAGATACTTCGAGCTCTCTCTGCTCTGCATATTCCAGCATCACCCTGAGACACCTCAGCTCCCAAGGGAAGCAGCTCTGGGCTTCTAGTGAGCCCAAAAAAACCTCCTGGCTTAAAGAAAGAAAGAGAGAAAGAAAGAGAGAAAGAAAG
>NW_005054576.1:307384-316672 GCF_000277835.1 Geospiza fortis
GGAAAGAGCTACCCAGGTTCTGCTGGTGAAAAGGCAATTCACCTCTCTCAACTCTTAGTTCAACACTCCCAGTCCTCAATAGTTTCAGTACGGGGGAAAATGCTACAATGATGACACAAGTAAATGATGACCAGAAAATAAGGCTATTTCTGAAAAGAACTCTAACATTTATTGTCATGGCAATGGCTTTAAAGTGACCATATCACTAAGTGCGTAAATAAAATATTAAAATGAGTAAAAAATTATCAGTTAAGAAGAGAAAATTGTTACTGCTTT
The DNA here is from genome assembly GCF_000277835.1 of Geospiza fortis. NCBI lineage: Eukaryota > Metazoa > Chordata > Aves > Passeriformes > Thraupidae > Geospiza > Geospiza fortis. The sequence continues at coordinate 307,661 of NW_005054576.1, forward strand.
TTTTTATTTCCTTCAAAGGAAGTGAAAGCTATTGGTGAAAGGAAAACTGCAGCCCTCTAACATCCTTATTTGGAGCTGAAATATTAGCTGGTTTTGTGAAAGAGGAAAGAGAGAAAGAGAGAGAGAAAGAGAGAAAGAGAGAAAGAGAGAAAGAGAGAAAGAGAGAAAGAGAGAAAGAGAGAAAGAAAGAAAGAAAGAAAGAAAGAAAGAAAGAAAGAAAGAAAGAAAGAAAGAAAGAAAGAAAGAAAGAAAGAAAGAAAGAAAGAAAGAAAGAAAGAAAGAAAGAAAGAAAGAAAGAAAGAAAGAAAGAAAGAAAGAAAGAAAGAAAGAAAGAAAGAAAGAAAGAAAGAAAGAAAGAAAGAAAGAAAGAAAGAAAGAAAGAAAGAAAGAAAGAAAGAAAGAAAGAAAGAAAGAAAGAAAGAAAGAAAGAAAGAAAGAAAGAAAATGCTTTTTTCCTTCCCCAAACTCTCTGAAACCAACACAAGATTGAAGAAGTGCTAAGAACCAGCACAAAGAAAGTCCATCCCTTATCAGTACAGATAACCAAGGGAGCCTTACAGGAGAGCAGGAAAAGGACATTTTGCAAAGGCACGGAGTGACAGGACAAGGGGGAAAGGCTTTGGGCTGAGAGAGGGCAGATGTCAATGGGATACTGGGGAGGAATTCTCACCTGTGAGGGTGGTGAGGCCCTGGCCCAGAATTCCCAGAGAAGCTGTGGCTGCCCCTGGATCCCTGGGAATGTCCAAGGCCAGGCTGGATGGGGCTTGGAGCAGCCTGGGGCAGTGGAAGGTGGAGCAGGATGAACTTTAAGGTTCCTTCCACCCCAAACCACTGTGGATTTTATGATTATCCACTGTGCTGAATTCAGTAATTCCTGATGCCAATCAGAGCTATCCATAGCCAAATATCAGGCAGGCAAAAATCCAAGCTTTTGAAACAGTCACCACATTTAAGCTTGGTAATTTATTACAATTAAACTGCAGTACTGTAATTCAAGTGGAAAGGATGATACTCAAGGTAAAATAGCCAAGGTCTAATGTTAAGAGGGGCTTTCACAGAGAGAAATTGTGTTTAATCTGTGCTTGAGAGCAGTGGCAGGTCCCTCTCTCCTGCTCACACTTTTCCAACACCATCTGCTCGAGTTCAGCTCAGTGCAAGTGTTCCTCTCCTTGCAGGAACTGGAGAGGGAACAAGATTTAAAAGTCAATACCTACAAAAAAGAACAGCAGCTTGAGATGAGGAAATTGCCTTAAATTTCATTTCTCCCAAGTACCTGCAAAAGCAGCAGCACACCCTTCACTCAAAGATCTCAGCACTTCTTTTCCCCCTTTATCTCTGTTTATTGATTTTACAAGGAAAATCAGCACCAGAGCTTTTGCCAGGAAGGATGAATTATGTGTGTGGATTCAAGAGGTTTAAAGCAGGCTTGGACTGAAATCTGAGAATCAAATTGTGAGCAAGATTTTTCAGCCTTTATTACATCCACAAGGAAGAAGCATTTTCCATAGGAAAACAGATCCCTGAGCTGCCCAAGCTTTCATTTGGACTGCCTTTAAAACCTTTACATTGCACAGAAATGTTGTTTTCATTAGAGATTTCAGAAAGAATAAAATTAAAAACAAAAACTGAAATTTCCTACAAGCATCCAGGGAGCTTTTCTTCTTTACTACTTTACTGTGCCAGAAAAAAAACCCACTGCTTGCTTTAAAATAAATTTTCAATTAAAACTGCTCTGCAAGACTCAAGCATTTTATTTCTCGGGGAAGGCAGATTTTTCTTGGTGATGGGGTGGATTTGCTGTGCACAACACACACGAGCCCAGGGTCAGTGACAAACATTCAGGGCCCAGGCACCACAGAAATGGGGAATAAATCAAAGTAAATCAGAATTCCTTTGAAAACAGCAAGAATCCTTGGGTCCTACCCCAGCCCCGTAGTGAAAATTACTCTATTTTAAAGTAAAAAGGTATTAATCCAAGTCAATTAGTCCAACAATACAAAACCTCTATTTACAGATGTGACCTTCTTTCCAATTACCTTAATTTTACCTCTGGAAGTAAATTAAGACAAACCTTCAGGCAAATTTCATTCAGAGCAAGAACTAAATTTCATAAACTTCAAACAATCGAACCTGAGAAGCTGAATTCTGATTAATTTGCCTGTGTATCCAAATGCAGATGAGCCACGAACCTCCCAGCGCCCTCAGCCCAACTTTCTGCTCCCAGACTGATGCTGCTCTTCCTGTCAATAATTGTTTTTTTACCAATTAACCTCCCAGATGGTTGCATTTCCAGAGCTGAGAGTGTTGAGCTGTCTCAGGCTCCCAGATCCTGGGAATGGGAAGCATTACATGATCTTTAGGCCATTAAACGTGTGTTGAGTGCTGGAGCCCAGAGCCAGCCACCAAACGAGATAAAAACCTCCAACAAAAGATTTCCAGAGGAGGTTTCTGATAAAATGAAGTCAAAATGGGAGGCTGGGGAGTTTGAAATATTAAGGAGTAAGAAATCTGTTTTCCGAGTTCGTTTTACTGTGTTGACTCTGCTAAGTGAAAAGGGCTGCTTAAAGGGAGTGGATGGAATCAATCATAGCAGTTCAGGGAAAAAATGGCCCAGAGGTGGGGGGGATAATTCAATTGGCTTTAAAAATGCCAGTTTGCTCAAAATAAAGAGAAAAGGCTACTGGGGCGGGCAGGCAGTGAAGAGGTCGGACACTAGGGATGGATTTCTGAAGACCAGCTGAAGTTCCTGAGACACCAATTAAATCCAGCCCCAAAATAGGCTTACAATGAGACAAACTGAGGGCGAGAAAGGAAAAATCTCTCAAGTGCTGTAATTAAGGAATATGTAAGGAAAGAAATAATGACAAACTCACTTCTGGATCACCTCTGTTCCAGGAACAGGAGAGTCCCAGAGTGAAGAGCAGCTAAAAAAGGAGCACACACTGATGGCTCAGGGTATTTGGAGAGGGAGGAAATATCTGCCAATGATACACAAGGCTGTGCTTCGGTGACAGCATTACAATTTCACAGATGTAATTCTGAGCTTTCTTCAGGTGATGAAGCACTGCTGGAACATCAAAAAGTCCCTTAAGAGAGGGAGTGGGAGCCCCATTTTTCACCAATAAAACCACAGGATGACACACAATGGAGAAGTAGTTTGGTTCCCAGTCCAGGGGCAGAACTCAGAAACTCCCCTGGTGCTCATCCTGCTCCACTCATCCGTAGCTGGGAGGGTCATTAGGGCACAGAGCTGCTCATAACCAGAGCTCAGGGTTACAGAAACAAACTCTGCTCAAATAGTTGCTCTATTTGCTTTCTGTGAAAAACGCCAATCACTTGTTGTTAAAATTTTTAAAGTTTCATAGTAATCAAATGGTTATAAAAATAGTAATACTGTTAGAGTATTAAGAATTTGGACAAATTGAATTAGGTCAATATGAGACAATAGAGACAAAGAGTTATGGACGTCCAGGTACCTTTTTCTGGGCAGCACGAGCCTGAAAAAGGACACACATTAACAAAGGATTAACCCTTAAAAACAAGAACCTGTTGCATATTCATGCATCTCATACATGATGCATAAATTCCATTCAAACACAGGATTCTGTCTGGTCATCCTCAGCTTCTTCCTCTGAATCCCAACAGCCCCTTTGAGGTGGGAAGAAGTTCATTTCTTCTGCTAAGAGGGCAATAAATTCATTTTCTCTGAAAGATTCAGGTGTCCTGGGGCTGCTATCTCGCCGTGAGTCCTTTCTTTACAAAAAAAAAAAAGCCTACATAGCATTGTTTCTATTCGAACATTTTATTATAACCCAAAACTATATTTACCACACTACTTAAGAGAATGAATCCAGCATTACTTTCTAGCACAACACATATAATATTCATTTGAATATTTGCAAAAAGCCAATCATAAAATACACGCATTTTTCACACTTTCTTTTCGTTTTCCAGGTCTCTCCTCACAGCCGCTTGTCTGCAGAGAAGCTGTGGCTGCCCCTGCATCCCTGGAAGTGTCCAAGGCCAGGCTGGATGGGGCTTGGAGGAGCCTGGGATAGTGGAAGTTGTCCCTGCCCATGGCAGGGGGTGGCACTGGATGAGATTTAAGGTCCCTTCCAACCCAAACCATTCCAAGTTTCTCTGATTCCTCCACCCAGGGTTGCTGGGCATGAAAATCCAAGTTGCTTCAACACATGCACTGCCACAGGCACCAGACAGGAAAGAGGAAGGGAAAACTCAACCCTTCCAAAACAGACAGAGAAGCAAAACTGACTTCCAAATATCAGGCAACATTTCCTGACTGTGAAAAATGCATATTTTATGAATGGCTTTTTGCAAATATTCAAATGAATATGATATGTGTTGTGTTAGAAAGTAATGCTGGATTCATTCTCTTAAGTAGTGTGGTAAATATAGTTTTGGGGTATAAAAAATGTTAAAATAGAAACGATGCTATGTAGGATACTTTTTTTAAAGAAAGGACTCACAGCGAGATAGCAGCCACAGGACACCTGAATCTTTCAGAGAAAATGAATTTATTGCCCTCTTATCAGAAGAAACGAACTTCTTCCCGCCTCGAAGGCGCTGTCAGGATTCAGAGGAAGAAGTTGATGATGACCAGACAGAATCCTGTGTTTGAATGGAATTTATGCATCATGTATGAGGTGTATGAATATGCAACAGGCTGTTGTTTTTAAGCATTAATCCTCTGTTAATGTGTGTCCTTTTTCAGGCTTGTGCTGCCCAGAAGAAGGCACCCGGACATCTGTAACTCTTTGTCTCTATTGTCTCATATTGTCCTAATTCAAATTGCCCAAATTATTATTACTCTAATTGTATTCCTATTTTTATAACCATTTGATTACTATGAAACTTTTAAAATTTTAAAAACAAGTGATTGGCGTTTCTCACACTGACATTTCTCAAGAAAACATCAAAAGCTTTTTAGCCAAAAAGGTAACCTGAACACCTCCCCCAGCTGAGAGCAGCACTGGGACTGCCCCTCTTGGACACCATACACAGCAGGAAAGGTGCTGCCATAAGCTCGGGTCTCAGCAGCTGCATGAAGAGCAAATGGTTTTCAAGGTGCTCAGATGGGCTCATCTCAGTTTTTAATCAAAGCTGTTGGTTAAGGCATCACTCACTCAAAGATTTCCCATTCCCCCTCGAGCCCAAAGCACAGGAGGCAGTGGTGCATCTCATCCCAGCTCCTGCTGTACTCACCCAGCACATCCCAGTCCCTGGTAGGGAGGAAGTGCATGCACCATGGTCAGATTTATTATCTTTAAAACCACCATTGACACACTTGGCAGAGTTCAGAACTCTCATCTGGGAAGATGAAACTCGCTACGTTCGACGTGGGAGTCAGACATCCCTTCTCCCATAATGGAGATCACACTGACAAACACAGACACAAATCCTGGGGAAGTCACAACTCCCCCCACCCTCAGTGGGAACCAGGGCTATTAATTTCAATTTGGAGCATCAAACCCCTCAAGCCAAAAGCAGCAGGCAGAGAATAACCACATTTCGCTGCGCGCTCCGCGATTTATGACCTGGAATTTCAAGAAGGGGAAGAGGAGTTCTTGTGCTGCATTTCATTTTTCTGCCTCTAAAACCCCTTGCCAATAACAACAGAATGTCACTAAGCACCAGCTCCCTTCCCAGAGGAGCAGCACAGGGGGGGACAGACCCCAGCTCCTTCTCCCACAGCTTTATTCCATGTGAAGGGCAAACAGGAGCAAGGGTTTAAGTGCTAAAGCAAACAGAGGCAGCTTTAACACACAGGTTGATGAAAGAGGCTGTACACAGCTGCTCTTGAAGTCACTTCTTTGTAGTCTTCATTCCCACAGATAATTATGAGCTTAGAGGTTCCAAGACTTCAAATAATAGTCTGTGCTTCCTTCAAGTATATATATATATATATAAATACATTTTAGATCTCATCTGCTTTTTAAGTCAAGATGAATTAATCCTCATAGAAATCACAGTAATGGCAACAGTTACCTGAGTGATAGACTGGGGGGGCTCTGATGTGCTTCTGGTTTTGCAAAAGGGCTGAACCTCAACCTGGCTAGGACCTGGAACTATTTAATTTATAAATTCTTTGGGGTAATATTATTGCCTTGGAGACTATACATGTACAAGCATTCCTTTAAAAGCAGAGTTGAGAAATATTGATTTTTAAGAGGATTTCACAAAGCACTGTTAGTAATAAAGGCAGCATTTGGGAGAACAAAGCTGGAAGTTTTAACTCGCCAATTGCTGTGAGTGGGAACTTGGGAGAACTCAAGACCAGGGAATGAAGGAATTCATCTGGTTTTTCACATCCACCTTGAAATAAGAAATGACAGTGCATGGGCCAGCAAGCCTCTCTGGAGCGACTGGTGTTTAATAAATTATGGCAGTATTTTAAAAAGAGATACAAAAAAAAACAAGAAAAAAAAAAGACCAAAAGTATTTTAAGAATAGAGAAAAAAAAATAAGACAGTTCTACTCCAAGGGCATAGACCAAAAAAAGAGCTACAAACAAGACCTAAACACAAGACACAAATAAGTTTGTGGAGGAAAGGAACAGGTTTATTCTCTCCCTCAGATCTGAAGAACACACAATATTTTACACAGCAATGGGGAGAAGGAGTAGGGGGAAGAGAGTATCAAAATCCAAACAAGTCACAAGGCATCAACAATCCCTTGATGACAGCAGAGTAGTTTTTGTTGGCACAGCTCACGACAGCTGGAGGAATAATTGCGATGCTGAGCGAGGATGCCGAGAATATTTCGCTTCAGAGACTCAGATGAAAGATGTTATCCACAAGCACTTTGCAAATGTTAATTAAACCCACACAGCCCCTTTTTGGCAGATCGAGAAGTATTTATCCCTCTTTTGCAGAGAGGGGAATGAATATCTCAGGCACTTTTAACTTAAGGTTAAAGCTGCTCTTTGTAGTTAGGAAGTGCCCCACAGATCCACCATAAAAAACACAAATTAACCTTCCCAGCCCAGCACAGCCAGGATGGAGCTGATCCCTCTCACTTCTCTCTGACCACTGCCCCAACAGAAGCCTTGACTGCAGAAAAACCAAACTCTGAGATGAATATGGGCACTACAAATGAGCTTTAAAACAACAGCGACCCTTGGTGAGTTGGAAAAGAAAAAAAATTCAAATAAATTCAACTGCTCTTCCTTTGGCGACAGCTTTTCCCAGGCTTAAAATCATGGAATAACCTGAGTTGGAAGGGATTCATAAGGATCACTGATCCAACTCCTGGTCCTGCACAGACACCTCAATAATCCCCCCTGGGAGCACTGTCCAAATGCTCCTGGAGCTCTGGCAGCTCAGTGACTTCAGCCCCTCCTTGTAGCTGCTCCCACCATTCCAAACAAGCTTCCTATTCCATCAAACACCATTCTCCAACAGGATGAAACAGTAATAGTGTCAATTTAAGCCAAAAGAGTGAGTTAAAACAGGCAGAACCAGTGGGAATAAAAAGGAGCAGTGAATTAATTCCAAAACAGACAAAAGAGGCACAAATATTTGAGGCACCTACACTGGCAGGGCAGAGGTACCACTACGTCCTGGAAAAAAGAGCTTTTCCTCAGAAGAAAACCACTCCATTATTTGCTAAATGGAACATTTGGTATTTAAGAGGGGAAGGGTCAGTTTGTTGGATCTATTAAAGAGCAGCTGAGAACATCTGCAAGGTCAGGAAGAAAATGCATAAACACACATGTGAACTAAAACACCAAAATACACAGTGGTGGTCGATGCCTGTGATCTTACCATGAAAATAAGCATATTTGGAGTTCCTTCCTGTTCATTAAAAAAACAACCCCAAACCCCTGAAGCAGCTGATTTAGGATATATTTCAGTTGGAAATACATTTGAGGGTGCAGTTGGAAAGGAAATCTAAGAGTGAGTGGAGCATTTTCAAAGACTGTCCAGCAGAAACGCTGTGGGACAGGGTCCCTCCCCCAGAGCTCACACCCAAAGGCACACACTGATTACACGCACAGCGTGTGATGGTTTCATAGATCTGTATTTCTATTCCATTCATGTTTACAGTGTAACCCACAGGGCACAGCACACAATTCACCAGCACCCAGCAGCTCAGGAGACTGTCCAGGGCTGCAAGCTGCAAGCCCAGGGGCTGAAAAGCTTTTCCTAGGCTAACCCAGTGCCTCAGCTTGTGGTGGTGTTTGCAGGGGTCCCAGGATGAGGGAAGAGATGAGAAGGTTGACTCCATGTTTCAGAAGGCTGAAACATTTTTGTGATATATATTATAGAAGGCTTATTATTTTATTATATATATTATATTAAAACTATACTAAAAGAAGGCTTATTTTATGATATATATTATATTAAAATTATACTAAAAGATTAGAAGAAAGGATTTCATCAGAAGGCTGGCTAAGAATAGAACAAGAATGATTAACAAAGGCTTGTGACTGACCAGACAGTCCGGACAGCTGGACTGTGATTGGCCATTAATTAGAAACAACCACATGAGACCAGTCACAGATCCACCTGTTGCATTCCACAGCAGCAGATAATTATTTTTTACATTTTGTTCCTGAGGCCTCTCAGCTTCTCAGGAGAAGAAATCCTGAGGAAAGGATTTTTCATAAAACATGTCTGTGACATCAGCTGGCCTTCTTGGGAGCTTGCATGACCACAGGAGTTTTAGGAGCTCGAAGATCTGGCTTGCCAAACCAGGCTGGTACGTGCCACAGCACAAGGTGCCATCACCCCTAACTCAGCTTTGTCACTGCCCCACGCAGGTGCCACCATTTCCTCACTGCTAATCCAAGGTACAGGAAGCTCCAAAGAGCCAGGAAAAACCTGAAACCGACCCAGGAAAAACCTGAAACCTCCCCAGGGAAGGAGGTTGTGCAATTCCAGCATTACCTGTGCTGCTGCAACGTGGCACAGCCAGGAGACAAACCCAAGGTAGAGGCAGCAGATGTTTGCTGCTGCATTCAGCTCCCCCCTCTGCCACCCTTTCCAGGCT
>NW_005054576.1:316713-323470 GCF_000277835.1 Geospiza fortis
AGCAGGAAAAGGTTCTTCCCCAGAGGGTGGAACAGCTCCCCAGGGGATGGTGAGGTTCCCAAGGCTGCCAGAGCTCCAGGAGTGTTTGGACAATCCTCTCAGGGTGGGATTTTGGGGAGGTCTGTGCAAGGCTAGGAGCTGGACCCCATGGTCCTTATGAATCCCTTCCAACTCAGGATATTCTGTCTCTGTGATTTTTTGCCCTCCAGCTCAGAGCTGCTTCTCCAATGTGCTCATTCATGGTACTACAGGCATTAAAACAATGTTTTAGTGCAGTTTTTAGCAGCCAAGTCAAAGTATTTTGGCTGATAATTCCATCTGTGCCCTTGGCTTCTGGTTAAATTAGAACTGCACACAGTGAGGTAGATATTGAGACATTATTAAAGGTGCTCTGCATCCAGAGCAATTCCCACAGAAATGTATTTGCAGTCCACTTCATCTTGATGACAAGGCTGGAATTAGGGCAATTCCAGCTGGGAACTATTCCCGTGTTTTAACACATGCTGCAATCAAGGCAGCTGCACTGACCCTTCCTGGCTGCTGCTCTGGGCTTTTTCCCACCAACATTTGGAAGGGTTTGGACTGGTTCTGATCTGCTGCCACTGTGCCAGGTGAGCAGCCCTGTTCCAAACTCTCAGGAGAGGTGCGAGGCTCAGCACTGGTGGCTGCAGGAGGAGCAGGGGGCTCCAGGCCAGGCTTTGTTATTCCACGCTTTCCGATAAGAGACCCAGCACATTTTTGGCCTTCCCACACAAATCCATATTTGTACGGCTGCCAGATCTTTATCACTTCCCTTTTTGCCTTTTTTTTTGGTTGCTTGTTTTAAACTTTGCCCAAGGTTACATTCAGCAAAGGCTGCTCCCTCAAAATACAGCATTAAACCCACTATCACATTAACATCTGCAAATCTCATTTAAATCCTTCTTGAAAGCGAATGTTTTGCAAAAAAAAGCCCCAAGTGAGCCAGAAAGCAGAGAATTTTTGCAGCACATCCCTTTGCATGCGAAGCATTTTGCAAAGGCCACCTTGCAGCTGTTGTTGTGACCTTCTAGAGATCAATGTCCCCACCTGTGCTCACCCTCTCCTGGGGGAGCAAACACCACACACAAAACAAGCAGCGCTTGGTAGCCGGGAATTTGACACTGGGTATAAACGAGCTCAAAACCTCCAACACCAAGTACAACCTGCTGCAGTCACCAACTCAAAGCCCCCTCTGAAATGGCTTAGGAAGAGCCCAGCAGCTGTTGAAGTAATTCCCTTTTTTTCCCAACCAAATTAATGTTTGGAATGTGCACATCTCTGACTAAAAGCCACTTTGTAACTCTCAGTCACTGCTTGTGGCCTTTTATAATTTTCCTTTGGGGGATCAACACTGCCCTTAGAGTTAAAGGTTGGGGTTTTTTCACCACCACAGCATCATCTGTATTTCTTATTTACAGAAGCAGACATCATCTGTAATTAATATTTTCAGTAACCCCTCTGCTGGCCCTTCACCTCTGTTATCACCCCGCAGCTGCTCAGGGATGCCTGACAGGGCCCCTTTTTGCAGCTCCCATGTCCAGCAAATGTTCCAGACAAACAGGAGAGTATTCCAGATTATCCCTCACCAGATTTAATGACTCTGGAAAGATCCCCAGGGAAGGAGTGTTTACTGCCAACGAGCTCCATTAAGTATCCAACAACATCCATCAAAAAAACAGCAAAACATTGGGGTTTTAATTATTTTCCAAGCTGGCTGTAGCGCACAGAACATCACAGAGCATGTGCCTGCCCACAATTCTCTGCATTCTTTTGGGAACTGTCAGCAAAGACAGTGTGAAAAATGCGTGTATTTTATGATTGGCTTTTCACAAATATTCAAATGAATATGATATGTGTTGTGTTAGAAAGTAATGCTGGATTAATTCTCTTAAGGAGTGTGTTAAATGTAGTTTTAGGTTATAAAAAATGTTAAAATAGAAACGATGCTATGTAGGATATTTTTGTAAAGAAAGGACTCGCAGCGAGATAGCAGCCCCAGGACACCTGAATCTTTCAGAGAAAATGAATTTATTCCCCTCTAATCAGAAGAAACTAACTTCTTCCCACCTTGAAGGCGCTGTCAGGATTCAGAGGAAGAAGGTGACGATGACCAGACAGAATCCTGTGTTTGAATGGAATTTATGCATCATGTATGAGATGTATGAATATGCAACAGGCTGTTGTTCTTAAGGGTCAATCCTCTGTTAATGTGTGTCCTTTTTCAGGCTTGTGCTGCCCAGAAAAGGTACCTGGACTGTCTGTAACTCTTTGTCTCTATTGTCTCATATTGTCCTAATCCAAATTGTCCAAATTATTATTACTCTAATTGTATTACTATTTTTATAACCATTTTATTACTATGAAACTTTAAAAAATTTTAACAAGTGATTGGCGTTTTTCACAGACAGCTACTCCCAGGAGGAGTAACTTTACTCAGGACAACCAAGCAGTGGTAAAACCCTGATTTTTGCCCCACAATGCCAGCAGGGAGGGAGCAGAGTTACTGGGAACACCTTTCAGACAGTGACACGCTCCTGGCACGAGAGGCTTCGTTTGAGATGTGGTTTTGCATTGCTGCTCAGCTGATCTCATGGCCTGGTGCTGCTGGAATGAGGGATCTCCTTCCCAACTTCCAAGCCTGAATCAGGGAGTTAGGCTGGAAGGAAACTGTCTGGACTGAGAGGGAAGGAACTGGATCTGTATCAGTGCAAAAAGATCAGTGGGAGCAAAAAAACCTTTCCTTGCATCACCAGCTTGCCATGAGATCAGTTCAGCTACAATGCACAGGCACACTCTAAATTTAGAGAGCTTTCTAACTCTAAAGCTGTATCCCACGTCCATTATTCCTCTCCAACACAAGAATGAGCCATGCTATTAGAAATGCTTTTATACCAACGTTGTGCTCTCCACCCTACAGGAGCACACATCAATTGTGGATAAAGTGGTTCAACTTTGGAACGTAGACAAAAACTGAGACAAGGCTAATGGTGGTGAAAGACAGGTTGCCTGGGGAGAGAAATGATCAGAGATTTAAGAGGAAAGGGGGGGGGAAAAACCCCTACAGATAATTTACCTGTGCTTGGGTCACTGCTCATTAGTGCTCTGAAGAGAATCACTTCACAAGTTATAAATTAGGCTGCTCTTGGCTTACTCCCTTATTATCCAGCTCAGGCAGCGCCAGGAGCCTTTCACACGCACCGGATAATGGGAACACTTTGAATAAAATGAACAGAGGCAAACTAAAAAAAACAGGGGCCTTCATTTGGGCAGGAAAAACCATCAGGAGACCCAGCAGTGGCATTGGGTTTCAGCAGTCACTTCTCTGTCACTCTGCATTTCCTCCTTCTCTGGAGAAGGGAAAACCTCTCCAAAAACAAATTCGGGCTGTGCAGAAGTTGTTTTCTCTTGTTGATATTTCCATCTACCCCCTGCTGGTTTGGGATTTCCAACAGACTTTTTAAAAGCTTTCCCATTCAGGCTGAGCTCAACTCTTGAGAAGTTTCTGGAGAGACTGTTCATAAAAACTTTTAATTTTGGTTATTAGGCAGAGCTCACTGTTCAACAGCAAGTAGTCAATTTCTGTCTCCATTTTTTTTATCCTTTTGTAAACATGGCTTGAAAAAAAATGCAGCTACAACATTTTTTTAAACATTCATGATTTTTTTACTGTATAGAAATAAAATGCAGCTGACAGTAATAGACCAGTGATACCTATCAGAGCTGGCAAGGGCAAGATCACTCTTTTCCCACACATCTTCCAATCTCCTGCTTATATCTCTGATAAAACAAACTCATTATTAAAAAGTGCTTTAGTCTAAAGGTTAAAGGTTGACAAAATCCACAACTTTGGAACAACAAAAACCAACTTTGACCTGAAAGGCTGAGACAGCTAATTCAGCCCAAAAATTTTGGCAATTTTCCCTCCTTAAAGGATGAGCTGTGCAGCTGCAGCCCTGCCACCAGCAGCAGCCTGACACTTGGCCTTGCTCTTAGGATTCCATCGCAGAGGCAAAAGCACATGGCAACAAAGACACACTTGGCCGGTGAACCCAAGAGGATCTGTATAAATTAGCTCCCTGGAGACCTGACAAAGGCTCCTTTCCCTCCTCAAAGGCATCAGCCTCACGGTGAGCACTCCAGACAGAATTAAAAGGACTCTAAATCTGTCCACAGGGAAAGGCAGCAGCTGCACCAGCAGGATGTAGCAGAGAGTTCAGGCAGCCCCACACAGGAGGGAAAAGGGAAGAAGCAAATCCTCCTTTCCTTAGGGGCAGTTTCAGTGCACTGCAATCCCCTCCCAGGTTAAATCTCTCCTCTAAAAATGCTCCTGGTAGAGAGGGCTGAGGCACTGTGCAACAATTCTGATTCCATTACAGATCCAGCCCCACTCAGCACCAGCTTCCAAAATCTTCCCCCTCTCTTTTCAAGTACTAATATGCAAAACAAAGGCTGCCAGAGCTCCAGGAGTGTTTGGACAGCGCTCTGAGGCACAGGGTGGGACTGCTGGGGTGTCTGTGCAGGGCCAGGAGCTGGACTGGATGATCCTTGTGAGTCCCTTCCAGCTCAGGATATTCTTAAATTTCAAGTAGGTTTTTTTTGCAGCACTACCTAATACAGGTCCAGGCTGAAGCCAGCCTGAGAGGCAGAAGTGAAATCTCTTCTGCCCAGGAAACTCCCTGGAGAGGTAAAACTGCCTCCCTTGCTCACTACTCTGGACCAAGAGAAAATCCTGTTCTAAAATTTTAAGCATCGTCTTCACAGCAAGGTGCCCGTGACTTCCATCCACATCAGCCTTCCTGCTGCCTGTGGGAGGCACAGATCTTGGCTTGCTTTTAGCTCCTGAGTCACTTGGGAGCTGGGAACAGAAGGAATTAGAATCCTTCAGCCCTCAGCATCACCAGCTAAAAACACCCAGAGAGCAGCAGCAGGTCTGAGAGCCACCGAGTGCAGGAAGCACGTGACAAAAACATCTCCAGCAGTAAAAAATTTAATAACCTTGTTATTAATTCTGAACAAACAACAACACTGATTCCCATTCTTCCTTTGATTTGCAACAGGAGGAGGAAGAAATGAAGTTGTTTAAACAGGAACAGCTGTTACATCAATGCCAGTTTAATGGAGTCTCCAGCATCCTGCTCTCGGGAGAGCCGTCGATGTTTGAGGAGGAGTTCTGCCTTTTCAAGAGGACCTCAGAACCTCAAACACCAACCTGCAGCTAGATTTTCTCCCTAATCAGAAGTCAATTATCCTGCTGAGTGATGACAGAACAATTCACAAAGTAAATCCTTCTCATATCAGGGCCCTCTGTGATGGAGTTGTGCTGGGAACTTCCTTACAACAAAAGCAAGGAGGATTTCACTTGTGCTTCCCACAATTACTCCCAAGGGCCTCCCTCTGAACTGCCAGGTGAACCTTCAGTGTAGAAAAAGCTGCACTGACAATGTGAGCTAATGCACTTTTATCCACAGCAGAAGTTCCCAAGTATTTACAAGTCTGAGGAGATCTAGAAAGCATTTACACCCAGCATTTACACCCAGCTGTCTCTAGAGTTCACTCACAGAACCAAACTTGTGCTACTGCCATTGTTTCTCACTCCCCAGTCTCTGCTACAGTAATGAAAACCTCCTGGAGAGTCCTTTTAATATTTTTAACCACTTTGAAACAGTTTTATTATACTAAATAATTACTGCAACATTTTTATATCACAAAGAAGTTTTCATCTGTTCTCAGGCTTTGTTGCAGGGTTCTCCTCCCAGCACTGTTCCCTCCCCAGGTGTCTGAGGTCAGATAAACTGAGATTAGTTCCAGAGAGGGCTCTCAGTATCTGCTGCTGGATAAATGAAGCCACAAGTTCATGGAATGGGTTGGGTTGGAAAAGACCTCAAAGCTCATCCTGTTCCACGGGGTGGCTGAGCTTTATTATTTAACAATGAAAAGAAACAGCAAGACCAAGAGAAGAATCAGGGAATCTTTACGGTTGGAAAATCACAAAAATCCAGCCATCAACTCAGCACCACCACGTTCACCACTACACCAGGTCCTCAAGTGCCACATCTACACATTTTCTGAACAATTCCAGGGATGGTGATTCCACCACTGTCCTGGGCAGCCCATTCCAGTGCTTAACAACCCTTTCCATGAAGAAATACTTCCTAATATCCAAACTTAACCTCCCCTGGCACAACCTGAGGCTGTTTCCTCTTACCTGAGAGAAGACCTGACCTCCACCTCCCTACAACCTCCTGTCAGGGAGCAAGAAGAGGCCTGGAGAATTGCAGCCCTGCACTAACACACCATGGAGGGTCTCACAGCAGCCTGATGGCTTTCACCTCGCTTGAGCTCCTTCCCTCTAACCCTCTGTGTGATCCAAGAACTGGGAGCAGAAATGAAATAAACACACAAACAGTGACTTATTCTCCTGAAATGTGAAGCAGCTCCTGGAGGGAAGGGAGGAGAACAGAAGGCAGGCTGCCATTCCAGGCTCAGCAAGCAGGAGCACTCCAGCACATACTGCTGGCTTTGTGATGTGCCACAAAGGCAGCCTGTTCCAGCTCCCCCGTCACACATTGTCCCACACAGCCCCTGCTCCCAGTTTCAATGGCTGAATTGCATGGAAAAGTCCCCTGGCTGATGGCACAAGGGGCTGGATTCTCCCAGCTCCCCTTCCCCAGCGTGGCTGGATCACCACAGGGATCCCAGGGAGGTCTCCAAACCTTCCCTTGCTCCAGGCTGAGCC
>NW_005054576.1:323517-325973 GCF_000277835.1 Geospiza fortis
CAGGGCAGAGCAAAATTCCACCACACAGCTCAGCATTTTACAAGCCCTTTCCACACTGGCTGTAGTATTCAGGCAATGTACTAAAAGAAGGTGAAATATAAATAAATAGATGCAGTGTTCCAGTGCTGTCCAGGAAGAGCTGACCCCTCATTCAGGGAGATCAATGTCTGCTGCATTTACACCCTCTAAGGCCAAAAATAATGCTGGAACCACCAGGAGAAACAGCCAATTAAGCTGTTTTTCTCCCAAGCAGATTAAAAATTACTCTCAATTTACTACCTTACTAAATTACAGCTGAAATTATTATAGTAGGCTGGCTGTGGGCTGACAGGCTGGCTGTGTGCAACTTCACATACAGGAGAGTACAAGAAAGGGCCATTAATATAAATCTGTGTATTTCTATCTATAGATAGATATGGATGGATATAGATAGATAGATATATACAGATATAGATATATATTAGATATAGATGTAGATATATAAATTAGATATATAGATATAGACAGATATAGATATAAATTAGATATAGATAGAGATATAAATTAGATATATAGATATAGATACAGATACAGGTATAGATATAGATGATATAGATATAGATTAGATATAGATATAGATGTAGGTGATTAGATATAGATATAGATATAGATACAGATATATAGATATAGATAGATATAGATATAGATATAGATATAGATATAGATATAGATATAGATATAGATATAGATATAGATATAGATATAGATTAGATATAGAGGGAATGAATACTAAAAATCCTCCATCCTTCACCAACAAGCAGGGGCTGGGACACCTTAAGGAGTGATAGAAAACCACCGTAGAGTTTCTGGATGTATTTCTCTCCCTCTGTCCTCCTCATGGTGTCCCCCGTCCAGGAGGAAGCCCCAGGTGGGTTCAGGACTGGTTGTGGCACAGGTGACACATCTTGGCAGGCCAGGTGAGGCTTTGGGGAGCTTTTGGTGTTTTATTGCCAGATCTGTGCAATGAACTGATTGTGCTGCACAAATCAGCTGCTTTGGGAGAGAACTGCTGCGAGGATTTAGTCCTTTGGGCTCCCTGTGCAGAACAGAAGCCACAGTGGAGCACAGACAGAGCTGGGAGCTTTTTGGAGTTAAAGGAAGCACTGGGGAAGGCAGCAGAGAGGAAAGAAGAAAAGCACAGTGGTGGAAATAGCAGCGGAGGCGTGGAAGATAAAGCTGAACCCTGGGAAAAAACTGCTCTGGATGGTCCAGGAGCTGTGATTCAGCGCTGAGGAAAACATCCAAGAGTTCTCAGCTGAACAGAGGCCCAAGCTTCCCAGGCTGCCCACAGGGCAGGGCTTTCATCACCCCTGGGGGAGCCCTGACTCACCTCAGGGCAGCACAGAAGCCACAGCTCTGAGTCAGGGCAGATAGAGAAAACCACAGACTTGTCAGCCCCAGCAGCCTGGGACTGCAGCCCTGGTGTTAACACTTTAATCACAGCACATTCCAGTTCTGCTTTTTGGAAACCACTAATAAAATAAATATCATTGATGCAAAGCAGAGGAGATGGAGAGCCAGGCCCTGCCCTTGCAGAACCAGCACCTGTTTGATGACTGATTTATATTTATCTAAATGAGACCAATTCTCCATTTGGATATAATTTCTTAACCAACGCAGAGGGGGAGAGGGTTTAACACCCAGAATGGTTCTTGTCATCATTTAGAAGATGCAGTAGACACCAGCAGCCATTTAGTTTCACAAAATTGCTGCAGGATACAAAGATGCATCCCATATCCTGGCTGACAGCTTTAGCAAAAAGCCACACAACCCTGCCAGGGCTCCTTGTTAACAATGAATCGTTCTAGTGACTCAGGGCACTGGAATGCTATCAGGTTCATTCATAGCTTTTCTGATAGAGTTTTTAGATTAGACACACACAAATCTCTGCTTTTTAGAAATAAATACATAAATAAAAGGTTATGGCTTATTATTACATGGAGCATCAAAATTCCTGGTTTCTTTTCTATGGCTAAATATACAGAGAACTGCAGCAAAAGGACAGGACCTCAAAAACCCAAAGGTTCTTTCAATTTTCTAATAACAGCACTCAAGAGGAGAAAAAATGACCAAAAATTGTAAATAGTGAATATAGTAAAGACGGTCAAAAGCATGAAGCATCTCTCTAAGGACCATTGAATCAATTAGGACATTTTGGTCTGGAAAAGATGCCTCTGACAAGGGGACACAGTAGGGATTTACAGAATTTTAATGCAAATGCAAATGACAATTCCCCAAACATGAGCTTATTACAGTACAGGAGGTGGCAGTAGGTGCAGTTACCAAAAGGAGATGGTTCACCACACAAAGTTAAGCTCTGAAGTCATTCACCACACAAAGTTAAGCTTTGAAATGCCTGGACAGAGGCTGAAAGCACAAGAGCTGAATAAACTGAAGGAAGATGAAGAACATTCCTG
>NW_005054576.1:325983-342307 GCF_000277835.1 Geospiza fortis
GGCCATGGCTGGAGACAGGACAGACCCAGCCTCCCCCAGCTCAGGTGTTTGTTTGCCACACCCTGAGTTTTAAAAAGTCTCCAGCATCTTCTGAGGGGAACAGCAGCAAGAAGCAGGAATTCCACCCTCTCACTTCCCAGGAGGTACAGGCAGCACAAACCCTCCCTGCCATGCCCAAGTGCTCTCCCCCAGCCCTTCTCCACGGCAGCTGTGAAGCACAGGAAGCACCAGACCCACGCTGATGCTCACGTGGATGGTGCCACATCCTCACAGGAAGGGACCTGCTACAAAACTCCTGCAGAACTTGGCTTTGCTGCCAAGCCAGGAAGTCTCAGGAGCTGTTTGAAGATAAGTTGTCCCAAAAGTATTTTTAGATTCCAGGCCCAACCCAGTTATTTAGGTATTTAGTGTCATGGAGAGAGTTTTGCATAAGAATGATTTGTTAAGGAGTCCCTTGAAACAGGTTATTTTGCCATTCTGCTCCATGGCAATCACAGACTGTTTCCAGCATCTCCCTGCCAAGAACAGCCCGTCCCTCAGCTATCTCCTACTGACCTAAATCCGTACTCCTTGCTTTAATCACAGTCTTCCACCCTAAAAAGGACTCCAAACCTGAAATCCTTGTCTCCTGCATTCATTCCTCGAGGCACCAGGCCCACTAACCCAGAATGGCTCCTGAAGGTCAGTGCAGAACCTGCTGCACACCCACAGCAGTGCAATAAATGTTGCACAGGCCAAATGATGTCCTGGGAACCCAGAACATCCTTCTGGCTGTCCAGGACTGCCAAGACCCCTGCCAGGGGGCTCAGAAGCTGTGGCACAGAGCCCAAAACGCCTGTGGGTTTGATTATGACCCATGGAGCAAGTTATCAACCTTAGATGAAGATCAGCAAGCCACAACAGCTTAGGTAGAATGATAGTGAAGTTATCACAAGGTGAAAAAGTAGATTTTGGGGTTTTTAGAATGGGTGTTCAGGGGGCAAGATGGAGGGATCTGGGCATGTCCAGCCTTTCTCCTTCTTCTTCTTCTTGGCCTCCATCTTCTGCTGTGATGTTGGCACTTTTAGATTGGTTTAGAGTAGAAGCTCACTGTCTAACATAGGTGATAGGTATTGGGAAGTTATTGTACATATTTAGTATAAAAAGATAACACCACCCCGGGAGCAGGCAGAGTGCCTGGAACTGTCCTGCTGGATGGACCTCGGCAGGGCAGGAGAAAGAATTTTACAGATAAGATACAATACACAACCTTGAGACTGAGAAATGAAGAGCCCTGACTCCTTCTTCAAGCTCCAGGCTGGGAAAAGAGACTTTGGAACTTTTCTCGGGGTCACTGTGACCAGCTAAAGATCCTGATACTGGGGGAAAGCTGTGCAGCCCTGGCCTTGTGCAGACTGCACAGCTGTCAGCCTGAGACTTCCTCCTCCTTAAGATATGCAAAAGAGAAGGAGAATTCAATGGTATTGACTGATTGCAGCTCCTCAAGTCAGCAGATCTGGCTCAGAGCACAGCCTGGGATCAGAGCTGTCGATGAGGACCTTGGCACGGTGGCACCGTTGGTCAATACCAGCATGGTTTGTCCTTCATGTGCCCCCAGTGCTACTCCCAGTTTTGTTACTCACTGTGGAATTTTTCACAGGAGCTGTGTTCCAGCTGAGGGAGTCCCTGCTGGGTTTGGCAGGGCACAAAGACTTCCTGGATCCAGAAGTACAAGAAATGCTGCAATACACAGGAATAGACACCTGAGCCCAGGACACCCTGCATGTACTGGCTGGATATGGGAGAAATGAGGAAGCCACAAATAAGTTTGCCTCTCTTTACCTTCCTTTCCAGAAGCACAGGAATTCTCTGCCCTGCTCCCTGGATACATCCACACCAACCTGATGACACAACCCAGTCTCTAAATGCATTATTTCATGCCTGACTTTTGTTAACAAACACTTTCCGTTTCAAGATTCATCATCCCACATGATCCTTAGGGAATCACCTGCTAGGGCTGTCACAATAAACTTAATTCCTGCAGCTCCCACACTCACCTGAATTTTACAGCCTGTGCTAGAGCATCCTCCTGCCTTTCAGAGGCAATTCCCTATTTCAGTCTGGCCACACCACTGCACCACATGGGCCAAGACATTCCAATTACTCAGAATTTACTAGCTGGAGTATTTACTCCCTCACAGTTGCGAGTTCTAAGATGTTTGCAGACACCTCATAAAGCACAGGCTCGTTATTACAGCCCATTAACACGCATGCAAGACGTTTTAATGTGTAAAAATTCCCCATGAAATAAAGATTTTCTCCTTCACTTTCACGGCAAACCTGCCATCCTTACCATGAACTGGACAACGCTTTCCAGTGGTTTATTCCTGCTTTTTTCCGCCCACCAGCCAAGCCAAGCCTCATTTGGCTGATTTCATAGCACTCATTTATGAGCAACCCCGGCATGTGCCGTGGCAGGAGCCTCATCCACCCTCCTCACTCAGCTCCAACACCTCCAACAAGGCTGGAACAGCTCTGGGGAGCATTTCCACTCCTGATCCTGCAGCACAGGCAGCCTCAGGTGACACCTTCAGAGCTTCAGCACTGATTCCCCAGAGCCCTGAGCAGAACTGCAGCAGTTCTCTGCTCTGCCACTACTGGAAGTGGGATGAGGACACAATTTACCACTTCAGATAAAAGGAGCTGGAGCACAACTTCTCCCACAACAAGAGTTAAGCCAAGGAAGCTTGTACTTTTAGGAAAACACTGTCCAAGCATGCAGACTTAATGCTGTGCCCCAATGGAGGCAGTTTGAGGCTGACATCAGGCACCACAGAAAGTTTTATTCCTGAAATATGAAGGTACTCACTGGACACGGTGAGCAGCTGGCAAACTGGAATCTGTCCCTCTTCTGCAGCCAGCTCTCTACTCATCTGTCTGGAGCCTGTTAGAGAGGGAAAAAGAGCTGTAAATACAGATAAAGTGACCAAAAGCATTTTAACACATTTTTTACATCCAGAAGTGTCAGGATCTCTAGCTTGTCAGAGTGATCCCAAGAAGAGTTCCAAAGTCCCTTTTCCCAGCCTGGCGCTTGAAGAAGGAGTCAGGGCTCTTCATTTCTCAGTCTCAAGGTTGTTTATTGTATCTTATCTATAAAATTCTTTCTCCTGCCCTGCCGAGGTCCGTCCAGCAGGACAGTTCCAGGCACTCTGCCTGCCCCCGGGGAGCAGAAGATGGAGGCCAAGAAGAAGAAGGAGAAAGGCTGGACACGCTCAGATCCCTCCATCTTGCCCCCCTGAACACCCATTCTAAAAACCCCAAAAATCTATTTTTTCACCTTGTGATAAATTCACTATCATCCTACTTAATTTGTCATGGCTTGCAGATCTTCATCTAAGGTTGGAAATTTGCTCTACGGGTCATAATCAAAACCACAGACATTTTGGGCTCTGTGCAACCACAGACATTTTGGGCTCTGTGCAACCACAGGCATTTTGGGCTCTGTGCCAGGGTCTCTGAGCTCCCTGGCAGGGGTCTTGGCTGCTCAGGACAGCCAGAGGGATGTCCTGGGTCCTGACAAAGAAGTAATCAATGCAAAACAGACACCCTCCCCTCCCCAGCTCTGAGGTCAAGAACTCAAAGCACCTGCAGAGCTCTCAGCAAGGTCTCTCAAGCAAATGCTGTGATGCTTGAAAACAACTGCAGCACCGGCTGCCTTTGGAGGCTGTTGAGGTCAGACCTGAGACAGCCCAGGAGAAAAGGAAAGTATTTATACGTGAGAGCAGCAGCAAGAGCTTCCCAAAGGCGGTTACTCGAGAGGCAGTGAATCACAGCTCTTTGTGACACGTCCTGATCCCCAAAGCACCATTACACACGCAGGGGAACAAATGTTTATGCAGCCACGGTGCGGAAGGGTTGCATGGGCTCTGATCTGGAGTGCACCAAAGAAGTTCCCTTTAATATATTTGTTGTTTCAACACACTTTATCCCCTTAATGAGGCGCCACTGAAGTTCTGCTTAAACCCATTTTGATTAAGGAAAAGATTATCCATAGAATTGCCAGCCGTACATGTTGGTATACATCACACACAGACCAACTGTGCTTCAGGGAGACATTAAATCCCCGTTCAATTAATAGAGACACCTCTTAAAATGAGCATTAAATAATTCTCCACAATGTAGCACAACAACTGGCTACTCCAGTAAATTGGAATAGAAATAACTTCCCATCTCTCCACCAACAAAATCACAATCAAAGCTTGCCCTTAAAACAAGAGGTCAGTTCAGAGGGATGGGGAGCAGGAATGTTACTACCTCAGTGCTATTGTGTGCTTATATTAAAAGCTCTTCATCAAAAAATTAAATGAAATGGATGCCTTTCATGTTTATCAATAACAGAGCTAATGGTTTTTATGTAAATGCCATTACTTCCAGCCAGATCTGCGAGAGACTGGAGCCACACAGCCCCATCTCCCCTCGCAAGAGACTCCCTTCAGGCAGCCAATCTAAATGCAAATTACAATCAAATGCAAAACCAAGAGTTTTCTGGATGATACTGAACACATAAACCTAGGGACAAAGCAGAGATATTTAAGAGCAACCCTCCTCTTCTGGAAAGACCTCCTGATCTCACATTGCTTTTCTATCATGAACATCCATAAAAATTAAAGTATAATTTGGTTCTCATTTATAGTCATATTATTTACCAGCTTCTTCCTTTCCACTGCCTTCAGTGTTAAAAAAACAGGAAGGGAATGTTGTTCTGTAGAGAGAATCACCTCTCAGAGATGTTTCCCCCACAACAAGGATTCCATCACCAAGGATATTAAATCAGAGCCATAATAAAGCCCCAGTTGGATTTGCCAAGAACAAACTGCACTTCCACATTTTCAGGAGGAAATTTCTTCCTGGAATGGAGCTGTTTTGCAAATCTAGGAAGAAGGTGTTACTACAGGATGGTTATTAAGAGGCAGAGACACAAAACTGTTGTCAGCACAAGGAGCACCGTGTTCCCGTAGCATAAAAGCTTTTTGAAGAACACTTAAATCTGACCCCTACCTGGAGAACAGATCCAGCCAGGATTTTGTCAGCACTGATTAAAACAAGGTTCTAATGGCAAACCTGAAAAGAACTAACCTTAGCAACCGTGCTGCTTAGCAAGGAGAATGCACAGAGGAGAAGCTGAGATTAAAACAAAGGGCAAAAAGCTGACAACCCAACTATGGCAGAGTCTGCACGTGAGCCTCAGCAGGGACTGGCTCTAACTACCACAGGCAGCTCCACACCAAACTTCCATCCCCAAGAGGAGCACAGGTCCTTGGAGGGATGCTGCTAATTAACAACGGGGCTGAGTACACGCTCGTTACACGGCTGAGGAGCTGAGCACTTTGTGTGTGTGCAGAAACACTCACAGAGCAGAACCTTGCTAATTACCATTAATAACTGTGAGACCACTGCTGCAAATAGCTGGATTTTGGGAATCAGCCAGCAAGAAACTGTGCAAAGTGGGGAAGCAGAGGGACAACACAGCCCAGCGGGCGCCTGGTTCACTTCTTTGGGTATCTATAATTAAATAATTTATCATTGTGCTCCTGTGACTATGACTGAATGTGCAGCCTGTCAGTTATGCAAAGCCTGGCTAAATCTGAAAGTTTGCCTGTAGAAAGAGGTCATTAAATTAAAAACCACAGCTCTGACTACCTTCTCTCAGCAACTTTTCTCGTGGGCCAGCATTTCAGAAAACTCATCAACATCTTCATGTTCTGTCTTACAGATCTATTGTTCTGTACACAAAACCTCTTGTCGGAACTCAGGACATCCCTCTGGCTGTCCTGGACTGCCCAGACCCCTGCCAGGGGGCTCAGAGACCCTGGCACAGAGCCCAAAGTGCCTGTGGTTTTGATTATGACGCATGGAAAAAATAACCAACCTTAGATGAGGATTTACAAGCCATGACAGTTTAAATAGAATGATAGTGAATTTACCACGGGGTGAAAATTGGATTTTTGGGGTTTTTAGAATGGGGGTTCAGGGGGCAAGATGGAGGAATCTGAGCATGTCCAGCCTTTCTCCTTCTTCTTCTTGGTCTCCATCTTCTGCTGTGATGGTGGCACTTTTGGATTGGTTTAGAGTAGAAGCTCACTGTCTAACATAGGTGATGGGTATTGGGAAGTTATTGTAAACATTGTACACGTAGTTTTTAGTATAAAAAGATAACACCAAGGCAGGCAGAGTGCCTCTGACTGTCTTGCTGAGCGGATCTCAGCTGGACAGGAGAAAGAATTTTATAGGTAAGATACAATAAACAACCTTGAGAATGAGAACTGAAGAGTTCTGACTCCTTCCACCACCAGGCTGGGAAAAGAAACTTTCTAACGCATCTCGGGGTCACTGTGACCAGCAGAAGCCCCGAGAACCTCTGGCTTTCAGTCCTGGATCACAGCTTGGAGTTGCTAGGACTCCTTTCTCCTCCTTCCTCCCTCCTTGCCTCGGATGAGACAAGTTTTGGGTCCTCTCTAGCAAAAGGAGCCCGGGACCCCAGCTTGGGCCTTGTCACCACACCGACCATGCAGGACCAACCAATGAGAAAAGGATGAGGCTGTTCCAAAACCAGCAAATCTCCTTTTTTTCCCCACTCTGGAGCAGCTGTGCGAGGCTGGGCGCTGTCACTGCCAGAACTACGGAGGATTTCACAGCCAGCCACAACCATGTGTGAGCAGAGTCTGATTTCACAGCCCTGCTCTGACTTCAGCTGTCAAACCACAGCCACAGGACCTCAGCGAGCAGCAGAGCTGAGCTGTTCCTGCACGAAGCCATTTCCTCCCAAAGGCCCCAAAATCAGAGACAGCCACACACCCCCAGCCTCCACCCAAATGCTGATGCTCATGGCCTTGACCACTGCCTTAACCAGCAAATGAAGATTTTTGGTGGCAAAAAACTTCCAACCATCACTTGAATTTTGTAATTTTGCAAAGGCAAGAAGCAGAACTGGAAATATTTCCCTTCCTGAGAGCTCCTGTTCTTTGCTGTACAATTCACAACTACACTAAACTTACTCAGCATTATAATTTTTATTTCTCCTTTCTGTCATCACACAGCCTCACTTGCTGAAGCCCAGGGTTTTCCCTTTGCAAAGGTTCAGGTTTATGCACAGCAAAACGGTCTCTTAAACAGTCTTTTCTTATTTCCTTTTGTCAGAGGCTTCATGCTATGATGAATGTGTAGAAATGCAAAGCAGAAGTCCATAGAAAAAGAAGCCAGTGTGTGAGGTGGTTTTGCCTAATAAAAAAAGAGAGCCTGGACTGACTTACGCCTCATTAAAGAGCTCCAGTCTGCATTTTTATTAGATGGATTTAGACACCAATGGATTTTTAAAAAATAATAAACTAAAAGTAGTTATATTCTTAACATATGGGCCCTGGATCAGTCATGTGGATAGAAATGAAAGTGGGCACAGCAGATCCCCAAACACAGGCATGGAAATTATTTTAATGGTGCACAGGACCTATAAAATTTCAAGCAAAACTACACAATGGTGTGACAGAATTCAGCTACTGCAGGGCTGTGTCTTGTCCCCACACATCCCTGTGCACATCACAGCTGCTCCAGGAGACAGAAAAAGGGAGCAGAGTAATTCCTGCTAATGAACACTGAGGTGGGGAAACTGAGGCATGGAAGAGGCATTTTCTGCTGTAATTCATTTCCAATCACAAATAAAAGCCAGACAATATCCCAGCCATCAGCTTCCTTCACTACCAAGTGTCTTTGGCAACCCTGCTGTAGCCAAAGTGTCATCCCCTCCTCACACCCTGGTCTCTATCCTGACAAAACACACAGCTCCAAGAGAAAACTTATTTCCAAATCAAGAGCCAGTGTAGCTAATTCTGGCCTGCACAAAGCACTAATTACTAATGTAAATTATGTAAATTATTATCTCCCCAGCTTGATGGCAATGATAAACCATGGCCAATCATGTGGGCAGAGACTGGCATTGAACAAAACAACGAGGCACGCCCAGAGCAAGCATGTCTTGCAACCACTAAACACACATTTGTGTGCTCTACGTGGGCAGCAACTGCTGTCCAGAATATTTTAACAGCAGAAACTGCACTGTGGAAAGAAAAAACACCACCACAACATAAAAAAACCTGAGTACATTTCTCCTCTTAGTCGGAGCCAAAACTTAAGAAACAAGTAACATAATTACTTCCACACCAGAAGGAAAATAAACCCAAGAACACACAGAGGGAAAGAAACAAACCTCCAAAGTAGATCTGTAAAATAGTTCAGGGCTTCTGTGCTGGGTAATAATTTCCCAGCACAAATCAGGAGAGTAAAAACTACAGGGAAGCCAATTTTGGGGTGATGAACCCACAGCACCCCTCCTCTGCCTCCTTCCCCACAGAGCCTGCAGAGTGGGTGCCCAAAATCCTGCTCATCCTTCAGCATGTAACCACATCTCAGTTTACCTGAAATGACCTTTTCTGGTGTGGCCAAAGAAAGAAAAAACATTTTCTTGCCTTTTTTTGCATCAAGCACAGAGAGCATCAACCCCACGGGTGACTGCAGGTCCCACCTGTCCCGAGGTGCTCATCCACAAGAAATCCAACATCCCAAGAGGATTCATCCAGCGTGCCCAGCTGGGATAGCGCTGCACCCAAAATCCTGGAGGGCTGGAAGCAAACAGGAGCAGGAGCAGCGCCTCTGTGCTCCATCCAGATAGTGGAAGCACGGCTGGGACACACTCACTCTTCACCGCTCACTCTTCATGGATAAGTAAAAGCACTTTAAGGAGAGCTTTTTTTTTCCCTCCCTTCACTTTGTTTTAAATGGCTGAAGAATTTCCTCTGTGAATGCTCCCAATTGTGGCTCACGCTGAGTTATTTTTAAAAGCACAGAACCAGATTTTCAAGGCTCTGAATGAGGAAATGCAAAGCTTTTATTAAGCAATAATAGCCCAGACAATGGTCACAATTTCCCAAGGGTCTGAACACGGCAGCTGACAATGAGCTTTATTCCTCCACAAAAAACCCTTCGCAGGCTCGGAGGGTTTGCTTTGTACGATCCAGGCTCAAGTTAGGGAGTTAAAACAGAAAGCTCTGTGGTCGTTTTCAGTGTGATTTCCTCCACCAAAGCACATCTGAGCAGAGATACACAAATCACTGGGAAAAGGAGCCATGCCCTGTCTCATTCCCTCCTTTGCTATAGGACATCATCCCATCCAGCTGGACCTTTCCTTGTGTGAAAAATGCATGTATTCTATGACTGGCTTCTCGCAAATATTCAAATGAATATTATATGTGTTGTGTTAGAAAGTAATGCTGGATTCATTCTCTTAAGGAGTGTGGTAAATATAGTTTTAGGTTATAAAAAAATGTTCAAATAGAAACGATGCTATGTAGGATACTTTTTTTAAAGAAAGGACTCACAGTGAGACAGCAGCCCCAGGACACCTGAATCTTTCAGAGAAAATGAATTTATTGCCCTCTTAGCAGAAGAAATGAACTTCTTCCTGCCTCGAAGGCGCTGTCAGGATTCAGAGGAAGAAGCTGAGGATGACCAGACAGAATCCTGTGTTTGAATGGAATTTATGCATCATGTATGAGATGTATGAATATGCAACAGGCTGTTGTTCTTAAGGGTTAATCCTTTGTTAATGTGTGTCCTTTTTCAGGCCTGTGCTGCCCAGAAAAGGTACCTGGACTGTCTGTAACTCTTTGTCTCTATTGTCTCATATTGTTCTAATTCAATTTGTCCAAATTACTATTACTCTAGTTGTATTACTATTTTTATAACCATTTGATTACTATTAAACTTCTAAAATTTCAAAAACAAGTGATTAGCGTTTTTCACACTCGGCAGATGGATCCCAGCTGACAAACTGGCCAATATTCCCAGAGTCATGAGAGTGAAACAAAGCCTTTCAGCTTTCCTCAGTGATACCTGAACCACTCCAAAATGCCTCTCACTAAAATGTCAGATACTCTTCATACCTCAGACCTGCTACCATGCGGTATAAATCAGATCCAGTGGCCACAGCAGCTCTTCTTCCTTCCAAGCAGGAGGAAGTTACAACTATGAGGAGTTTGCAGCACCCAAGGTTTGGCCATTTTCACTCAGTAGTGCTGGTCACAAACAATTCCCAGCACACCTGAACCAGCTGGACTGGCTCTCTCTGCAGCCAGCATGAGCAGCAGGCACTGCTGGAGCACAGAAAATCAGATTGGTTCAAGATGTCTGCTTAGGAAAACATGAACTGTGCTGCAGAAAGGGGTGTTTTTCTCTGCGGGTTAGAAAGCAGACCTCGAGAAAGGAGGGGAAAAAATGAAATAACTCGATCACCAAGAAAAAATTCTCCACCTAAATGTCTCCTTTCTGCTGTCCTCACCTTCAGCAGAAAAGCAGCTAACACCATAAATTCAGGAGCTCTTCCAACCAAAACAAGTGTATTTCTATCCTCCCAACATCTCTCCTCTTCCCTATCCCACTGAAAGCACAGTGTGGCTGCACAGCAAACCGAGATTACAACTAAACCCCCAAACAAGAACCCAGTTTAGATTCAATCTGAGCGCTTCCCAAACTGCTCTGCCATACAGCCAGGAGAGACCACAGCAGCTCTTTCTTCTAGCTTACCACAGCCCCCAGGGGT
Source organism: Geospiza fortis (assembly GCF_000277835.1). Taxonomy (NCBI): domain Eukaryota; kingdom Metazoa; phylum Chordata; class Aves; order Passeriformes; family Thraupidae; genus Geospiza; species Geospiza fortis. Next base: position 336,611 of record NW_005054576.1, read on the forward strand.
TGTGAAAACACTTCCTAATCTACTGCAGATCTGTCAGTCAGTCCATAACCAAGAGAGCTGCTGTGCCCAAAAGGAGAAAATATTTCAAATCCCTTCAGAAACACCTGCAATGCTCCTGCTGCTGGTGGAGCTGCACACCTCTGGCACCAGAGGTGAGACCTCTGTGCCTGCTGCATCAGACATCCTGCTCAGAATGGTATGGACACTAGAAAATGTTTTCAAGATTGTCTACAACTTCCTGGAGGAAAGGAAAAGGTGTTTTGAGGATTAATGAGAAATATGCTTTGTCCCCCTCGCTGTTTTCAACCTGGCTGTAATCAGCCACAAGACAACAGCCTCCATACCATCCTTTGTCTTTTTTACTGTAAACTTCAAGGCCAATGAGATCCCTGAACTTGGCTTAAAATGCTACTGAAAAATAATTAATTGTCTGCTTGTGTGTAAAGCAGCTGTCCATGTCTGTGTCCAGACGTGTGCAGAATTCAGGATTTGTTCAGAAAATGGATGCGCTCAAAGACTGAGGATGCCAAAAGCACCCAGATATTGCCATTCAGAGAATTCACAGAAGCACTTTTTGTGCAGCAACATCTGTAAATCAAAGCATATTATTTTCCACCCTCATAATCAAGAGATTTGCTAGATTATCTAGAGCTCTGTCTGATCATGACTGACGAAGCTGCTGAAGCTCACTGCAGCTGCCTGAAAGGCACACTCAGGCAAAGAGCTTGAGCAACGAACTCAGCCCCTTCAGCGCTCGCTTCCAATTAGGAAAACTCTCGGTGTGATGAGGAAAGAGCCCCTCACAGGCAGAGGAGTGGCCACAGGTGACAAATGTGCAGGCCAGCAGAGGCAGGAGCAGGCAGGCTGCAGTCAGTGAGAAACCAGAGAGGCTGGAACATCGTGGGGAGGACAGACAGCAGAACTTTAAAAGGCAGCTTTGCCTGCGAGCACAGCTTCAATTAACAAGCTGTATTTGCAAGGCCAGACTCCAAAATGCTCCTCAGTATCCAATCATCTAAGCCATGCTTAAAGACACACCATTATAGCACAGAATTGGGGATCAGCTGGCTGAACTAATCCCAGCCAGATGCTAAAACTACCAGCAAATAGGTCAGTAATGTATCCCACAGCATGCAGGGCTCCGTGGGAACAGTCACACAACACCACCACTCCTGCACCTGTTGAAGGGGTTTGAGAGGTTCCTCCCAGCCCCAAATCCATTTATTAAATATTTCATTCTGTGGTTAAGAGGAAGGGAAGTCACAGCCCCCCTCATTGCCAGGAAGGCTTTTCATTGCTACCTTTCCAGGTGATATTAGGCAACAAGTAATTCACTCCTACACAGGTAGGAGCAAAAATGCCTTTGGGCATTACTGACAATTCCAGATTACTAAAACCAGAATAGAAATCAGATGTGGAGATTTTATTATAAAACTCTGCAAATTACTTAAATCAAGCCAAAAGGGACAAGGTTAAACTAAGATTCCTTTCTTGCTCTGCCCTCCACGTCTGTCTGTGGAGCACACATGACAAAATTAAATACAGCTGCTCACTTTCAGATGCAGCACAAGAGTCATTTATTAACCTACACAAGGTCCAAACACCTCCAAAAGCATGGGCTGAGTTATTCCAGGTACTTTTTAAGACACTGCTCTCAAAAGAGAGTGGTGACAGATCCCATCTTTGGAAAGATTCAGCACTGTATCTTACTGAGCCTCCACTGCTGTCAGTGACCTTTACAGTAACACAATAAATATTTCAGCATATAATGAATTTGCTGCATTACATTTGCTCTTTGGGCTATTGAAGATCAGCCAGGAACCAATCGATTGGAGGCACAAAGCTCAGATAAAACTGAAAATTACAATGGAGTTCTTATTACCTGCAGCAAAGAGTTAAGGGGTGAGGAGAAAAAAGTTGTCGAAAAAAACCCAAACCAACTCATGAGCTCTCCTTTCACATAAAATTCCATCAGATTCACTGTACCAGCCCTGAGATCCCTGCAGTCACTCAAGCAGGACTGGCCCCAAAGCTGCATCTTTATTGTTTTGAATTCCAAGATTCATTTATGCCAGCAGCAAACCTTTCAAAAATAACCTCAAAAACCCACAAGCTTCCCAGGAGTTTGAAGGACAGGCTCTGAAACACGAGGGAAGCTGTGTGGTTTAGCTCCAGTTCTGCCATCAGCTCTTTTGGATCACTTGGATCCCTTCAGACACCTCCTTGCATCTCCATTTCTTTGCCTGCTTGGAGGTGTCAGGGCTTTGTCATTTTGCAGCAGCACCTCAGGAACACGTGGAGTTGTTCACCTGCACAAAGCCAGCAGATACGAGCACTGAGGCTGTTGAGCTGTGCCAAAACCTCAACCAGCCAGATTATCTCTTTTTTTTTTTTTTTTTTTTTTTGGATCTCATTTTCAGTAGATTTAGAAAAAATTATCCCAGGGGTATGGCAAGGGACCAGAATGTAGAAGATCATTTCATGACATCTGTAATAGCACACAGTTAACAACACCACCTCAATTTCTGTCTTATGACCTCACTCATTGGGAAGAGTTTTTATCACCCTCAGTATCTTTCCAAACACTCCCCCTCTCTGTCTCCACCAAGTCTTTCCTTACTGCCATATAAGCCCAAGGCTTCTCTCTCCTCCCCTAGAGCTGCAGTCAAGGTAAGATCTTAATTTCCTCTGCCATCTGCAATGAAACTGGCTCCACACCTGTGCCAAACAAGCTGGAATTACACCATTAATTTCAGCTTAGTCAGCTCACCCTACAGACTAAGTCAATATTTGACAGATATTTAGCAAAGACTACAATTGATTGAAATTCAGCACATCGTGCCCACCAGAACAGATAGAGCAGAGATGAGAGTGAGCAGGGGGGGAACACCAGATAACCAGACTTCTTTTGGATGGAGACCTCCTGTCATCAAAAAAAAAGGGAGTTAGGGATAGAAAGACCACTCCCAAAGCAAGCCTGCTTCCCGAGAAACAGCCAGCATTCCCGGGAGTGAGAACATCTCAGCTTTCAGAGAGGCAGGGTTGCTAAGGCAAGCAAACAAAAGGCTCCTTGTGTGCAGCCCACAGCTCCTCAACACATCCCCAGCACTGCTGGTGCAGCCCATCCAAGGAGCTCCAGCTAAGCCCAGGCTCCATGGCCAAGCCATGCCCCTCTGAGAAGCCCTTCAGAGCAATCTGTGTTTTCTGGTGTCTTCCCAGCTGCTCCACAGCTAGCAGGGAGCAGGGAAATTCTGAGGAAAAGGATTTATGTGAAAACAATGCCAAAGAGGAAGGAGTCAAACCGGCAAGAAGAGTGTGGGGAATAAAATTATAATAAACAGAACAGATCAAGCACAACTCCACCATAAACTGCAAGTGGTTCACTACTCTTAGTTTTCAACCATGGAAAAAAATAAACCATCAGCTACAGGAGAGCCCCTCAGCTTCCCACCCCTCACAGAATTTTGGTGAGATTCTGAAATCCAGCTGTTTGAAAGCAGCACATCCCAGCAGATCTCAGTGCTGTGAGTCAGATGCTCTCACAGATGGGATCTTTCCCCAAGTGCTCCAGTGCAGCGTCAGCACAAGGAGCCCTCAGAGCTTTCAGCCAGCGCTGCTCAAAGCAAGAAAAACTGCTGAAGCCACCCCACATGCCAGGCTGGGTAATGACATCCCCAAAACAGGCTCACCCTAGACTGGGACAGCTTTGAAAATGAAGCTTCTCCAAGTTTGAAGTCGGCACTTTTTGTTTTTCGATAGAAAAAGCCAGAGAAGATGGAAGCAATTCCTTTAAGTGTCACTTCAATTTCTCGTGTCACATCTTCCCTCCTCCACCAGCACAGGCAGACACTGCAAATCTGGATGTCTCTAACCCTGTCGGTTCATGCTGCTGGCTGGCAAAGCCCTGTGCTTACACCACGAGCCCTGGGAAATGGTGCCAAAATTGAGGATTAAAGGAATAGGTCAGTGAAGAATTCCAATAAACAGAGCATCCCGGGGAGGAGGAGGGGGAGTGTGATCCAAACCTCCCTCTTCCCCACCCAAAGTCCCCTCCTGTCAGCAGACACCAAGCACTACACAGACCAGAGCTGCCACCAGCAGAGAAAGCTGCTCATGTAATTTTATTTTTTTTTCATGTGTGAAAACTAAGTGTTCCTTGTTTTGTACAAAACTGGCTGGGAGAGGAGAGTCCAAACACCAAGTAAACAATCCACAGGCAGCCCAAACCAGCTGCAGAGCAAGGAGTCTCCCACCCAGCAGTGCCCCAGGGACCTTGCAGGGAGTGAATCTTGCTTGGCCAAAGGAACGTGCCTGCAAAGAGACAACAATAAATAACCCTGTGCTGCAGCTCATCAAAGGGATGGCTCAGGATTTTAATTTAGTCACAAAGTAAAGCTTAAAACCAAAAAGATGCATATCAAGGTTTATAGCAACACAAGGCTTACAGCAACATTTTCTCTTGCCCCTGGACAAACTCTTTGACTGCAGGAGCTGAAGGAAACCACACAGTGTGGACACACAAATGTACCCTGCATTTGAAAGCAGAAAGAACAAAGCTCTGGTGAATGTGGGAAATTGGGAACCCTGACAGATTTCACCCTGGTTTATCCCCTGGCAAATTAGCTACTGTTTAAACTTGGAGCTTGGGCATTACATCATCTGTTTGCAGGGGAGGGTTTTTTTTTTCTTTTTTTTTTTTTTTTCTTTTAAAGCCAAACCATTATTGTATTCACAGCTTGAGGAATATTGTTCATTCCAAACAAACTCAACTAAATGAAGAGGTGGATCAAGCTTTTTGCAGGAGCAGGGAAGCACACACCTAAACTGCTTTGCAAGTTCAAACAGTAAAAGATCTTATCTGGAATTTAGCAGGAAATATGGAGCCCCTCAGGTTTGTCTATTCAGATCCAAGGATGAAAAACCTACTTTTTCAAGTCAGGATGTGCAAAACCAGCCTGATGAGGAGGCTGAAATCACTCAGCTGCTGCTCACTCAGCTCCAGATGATTGTGGCTGGGTCCCATTTGATTCTTCCTGTCATTTCTGTCCCCTGTGGAAACAACTCCAGGTTTCAGTCCTTGGGGACACCACACTGCCTTGAGGGATCAGCCTGAGAGGAAGGGAAACTCCAAACTGAGCTGCTGGACATATTTCTGGCATCTGTTGTCTTGTTCCAGCTTGGACACTCATTTTGAGATTGAATTTTCCCTTGAGAGATGCTGATCTCCATCAGTGCAATTTTCTCCAGAGCTGGCAGAAGCTGAATTTTGCAGCACCTGCTCCTCGGCACGGCTCTCACAGGGTTTTCTTTGGTGTTTTTGGAGGACCAGGCTCTCACAGCCTCAACAAGTGCAGCTCCAGCAAACACAAAGAGCAATGGGCTCTCCTGTGAAAACTGGAACGCTGAGAGATTTCACACAATGTGTTTTTCTGACCCTTTGCTCTCTGAGGGTTGTCAGATTTTAAAGTGGAAAAAAGCCAGAATTTTCAAAAGGGAAAAAGGAAGAATCATTGGTCTCATCCATGAAAAGAGCAGGTTTCACAGAGAGTTGGTGTGGAGCAAGGCCCTCAGATATTGGACATTTTCCTACAGAGCAAAACCACAGTGAGCTCTGACAACAACCCAGTGGCATTGAGGAACTAGACTTCACAACAGCTCTGCTAAAACTTTGTAAAAAAAAAAAATTTATAATCTTTT
>NW_005054576.1:342317-343979 GCF_000277835.1 Geospiza fortis
GTTCTATTATCTAATCACATTACAACCTCTAAAGCTGAAAAAGAGAAAAAAAGCAAGCAAAAAACCCAAAACCAAAATAACAAAAACCCAAAGCAAACCCACAAATAAAACCAACAAAAAACCCACAGAGCTTTCATCATCACATCTCTAGACATTCAAAAATACAGCGGGAATATTCTCCTTCAATTAAGAAATAAATAAATATTTATTTTGTAATAATACCCAGGATAAGCAATTCTGGCTTAAAAAAATCCAGGCAAACAACCACACCAAAAAGTTTCCAAAACTTCATCTATAGAACTCCTGTCAAACAGAGCTTAACCTTTAAAAAAGAAAAAATAGTAATGCACATAGCAAAACAGGCTTTGCTGTCAGAATGTAATTAAAAAACTCAAAACAACTCAATTTTGCTCTATATCGAGATTGCCAGGAGCTGATCTGGGAGAAAGTCAAGCAAACAAATTTTCTCTCTGAGATTCCAAAAGGTCATTTCAAACAATTACTAAAACGCAGTACTGCAAACAACATATGCCAATTCTTTTTCTTTTTTTCAATTTATTATTTCTATTTTTTTTCAAAGATATCTTTACTGCTCCAGTTATTACCTGGGAAGAATAATAATCCCAGGGATCATGCAGCTGATTAAATAATTGCATGAATTACCAAGGAACCATTAAAATTGCATTTCAAAGAGAATTGAGAACTGTTTGTTTCTTCTTCCTCTGCTTTTGCATAACAGTTCCCAAAAAAGTCTCATCTGCAGCTCAGCTTGGGCCAGGATGAAGACATTCCTTCCCACTGGACAGGAAGTAAGGGACATTTTTAATTTCACTTCTCAAAACAGAAAAGCGGAATTCATAGCAAGGAGACATCAGAATAAAAAGTCAGGCAATAAAAAGAAGCCTCAAAATCTGACAAATTTGTACCCAACACACATTTTTCCAGTCGTCTCACTAGCAAGAACCTTCAAAACGTGGCATTTTCTTCCCTCAGTGCCACTCCAGCCCCATTGACAGGAACTGCCTGTGTCAGCACAAAGCTCTGCTGCGCCCAGGAGCTGAAAAATGAGCATCTGATTCTGGTGACCTTCATAGTCATATACAACAGCCAACTATTCTTGTCCATTCAGCGTGTTCACCTAGAACGAGTTCATGAAATCGCCCTCCTCGGTGCTGAGCACACCCTGGGGCTGCAGGGAGGACAAAAGGGTGCAGGAAAGATAAAGGGAGCACACCCTGGGGCTGCAGGGAGGACAAAAGGGTGCTGGGACAGCTCCCTGACACAGCACAGTGGCTGTGGCACTGAACCACTGCCCACTTCTCACCTGCCATTCCTGTGACTGCCAGGGAAAGGGGCTGGAAAGCTGCTGGGTGGAAAAGGACCTGGGGGAGGTGGCCCACAGGCAGGTGGCCATGAGCCCAGGTGTGCCCAAGGCAGGCAGAGAGGCCGGTGGCATCTGACTTGTCCCAGCTCTGGGGTGGCAGCAGGGCCAGGGCACTGCTGGGGCACCTCCAGTGCTGGGGACAGCTCTGGGACAAGGGCATTGAGAGGCTGGAGGGTGTCCAGAGAAGGGAACGGCGCTGGGGAAGGGGCTGGAGCACCAGGAGCAGCTGAGGGAGCTGGGGAAGGGGCTCAGCCTGGAGAAAAGGAGGCTCAGGGGGG
>NW_005054576.1:345947-355631 GCF_000277835.1 Geospiza fortis
CTTTCCCTAACCCTGGGTTCTATTATCTAATCACATTACAACCTCTAAAGCTGAAAAAGAGAAAAAAAGCAAGCAAAAAACCCAAAACCAAAATAACAAAAACCCAAAGCAAACCCACAAATAAAACCAACAAAAAACCCACAGAGCTTTCATCATCACATCTCTAGACATTCAAAAATACAGCGGGAATATTCTCCTTCAATTAAGAAATAAATAAATATTTATTTTGTAATAATACCCAGGATAAGCAATTCTGGCTTAAAAAAATCCAGGCAAACAACCACACCAAAAAGTTTCCAAAACTTCATCTATAGAACTCCTGTCAAACAGAGCTTAACCTTTAAAAAATAAAAAATAGTAATGCACATAGCAAAACAGGCTTTGCTGTCAGAATGTAATTAAAAAACTCAAAACAACTCAATTTTGCTCTATATCGAGATTGCCAGGAGCTGATCTGGGAGAAAGTCAAGCAAACAAATTTTCTCTCTGAGATTCCAAAAGGTCATTTCAAACAATTACTAAAACGCAGTACTGCAAACAACATATGCCAATTCTTTTTCTTTTTTTCAATTTATTATTTCTATTTTTTTTCAAAGATATCTTTACTGCTCCAGTTATTACCTGGGAAGAATAATAATCCCAGGGATCATGCAGCTGATTAAATAATTGCATGAATTACCAAGGAACCATTAAAATTGCATTTCAAAGAGAATTGAGAACTGTTTGTTTCTTCTTCCTCTGCTTTTGCATAACAGTTCCCAAAAAAGTCTCATCTGCAGCTCAGCTTGGGCCAGGATGAAGACATTCCTTCCCACTGGACAGGAAGTAAGGGACATTTTTAATTTCACTTCTCAAAACAGAAAAGCGGAATTCATAGCAAGGAGACATCAGAATAAAAAGTCAGGCAATAAAAAGAAGCCTCAAAATCTGACAAATTTGTACCCAACACACATTTTTCCAGTCGTCTCACTAGCAAGAACCTTCAAAACGTGGCATTTTCTTCCCTCAGTGCCACTCCAGCCCCATTGACAGGAACTGCCTGTGTCAGCACAAAGCTCTGCTGCGCCCAGGAGCTGAAAAATGAGCATCTGATTCTGGTGACCTTCATAGTCATATACACCAGCCAACTATTCTTGTCCATTCAGCGTGTTCACCTAGAACGAGTTCATGAAATCGCCCTCCTCGGTGCTGAGCACACCCTGGGGCTGCAGGGAGGACAAAAGGGTGCAGGAAAGATAAAGGGAGCACACCCTGGGGCTGCAGGGAGGACAAAAGGGTGCTGGGACAGCTCCCTGACACAGCACAGTGGCTGTGGCACTGAACCACTGCCCACTTCTCACCTGCCATTCCTGTGACTGCCAGGGAAAGGGGCTGGAAAGCTGCTGGGTGGAAAAGGACCTGGGGGAGGTGGCCCACAGGCAGGTGGCCATGAGCCCAGGTGTGCCCAAGGCAGGCAGAGAGGCCGGTGGCATCTGACTTGTCCCAGCTCTGGGGTGGCAGCAGGGCCAGGGCACTGCTGGGGCACCTCCAGTGCTGGGGACAGCTCTGGGACAAGGGCATTGAGAGGCTGGAGGGTGTCCAGAGAAGGGAACGGCGCTGGGGAAGGGGCTGGAGCACCAGGAGCAGCTGAGGGAGCTGGGGAAGGGGCTCAGCCTGGAGAAAAGGAGGCTCAGGGGGGAAATTTTCCCTCTCTGGAATTCCCTGATGGGACATGGAAGCCAGGTGGGATTAGGCTCTGCTCCCAGGAACAGGGACAGGATGAGAGGAATGGCCAGGGCAGGCTCAGGTTGGATAACAAGGAATTTCTTCACTTAAAGGCCTGTCCAGCCCTGGCACAGCTGCCCAGGGCAGGGGTGGAGTCTCCATCCCTGGAGGGATTTAAAAGCCCCATGGATGTGGCACTTGGGGACATGGGGCAGTGGTAGGGGATGGTTGGACTCCGTGATCTCCAAGTGCCTTTCCAATCTGAACTATTCCAATCCAAACTATTTCCAATCTAAACTATTCTCTGATCCCCCTCCAAGGACACTCCAGCATGAAACCTCCCAGGACACCAGCCCTTGCCTTGCACTCCCTACCATTAAGGGGACTCCCCATCTCCTACCAAAAAACCCTCAAGCAGTTTGCTGTTGGATTTTCAAACTGAATCACTTCACTGAGGCATCATCTGAAAGACAGGGATTGCAGAGCTGAGAGAGGGAGAGGGACCAAGGCCACCCCTTCTAGCAGCAGGCTGTGAAATCAGTTCACCCATGTCACAAATCTCAAATTCAAAGGTCAGTGTCAACAAGTACCAGGCAGTACTTCCCTGCCTCACAGACACTCTGCCATACACTCAGATACTATGGAAACGTTAACCTGTATATCCTGAGCAGGAGGAGGAGGTGACAGAAAAGCTTGGATATAATTCCCTCTCTCCTCAAAAGACTCCACATAAACACACAAACAGCCTGAACAGGGATATCTCTTGATGCACTACAACAGCTTTTGGTAAACAGGCTAAGAATAGGTACAGGGACAGCAAAGTGTCCAAGTGAGACTCCCTTGCACAGGAACACCGAGCTCATGAGAAGCATTCCCAATACTGCTCCTGCTTTAATCAGTTTTGAGGAGAGGAAATTCGCTTTGGTTCTTTTTATAACACTTGCTCCATTGCATTTGTCAAGCAGCTGCCACTTTGTGTCCCAGGGAGAGCTGCTGGGAGCCAGGACTCGCGTGTCAGCGCACGCAGCAGAGATCAGAGATGCGCATGGAAACAGGAGCCAGATCTGTCTGCATGTTCCAGGTCACTCCTTCCAAGGCAAAGGAATTACACAGAGACACAAGTCAGAGCAAAGCCTGGGTCATGCTGCTATAAACTACCCATGGAGATGCTCCTGGCATTGCCACCTGAGCAATGGCACCTGAAAGACAAGCTCAGCCAAACAGTGCACACCAAAACATCTTCCCCAGCATCTCGTTTGAAAAGGGAGAAAGAATTCTGTAGCTTGGCCTTTCTAATCAGAATCATTGTCCCAACAATGTAAAAGTCATTTCCAGAGAAAGAGCAGGTCTGATCCCTGAGGGATGGAGGGAGATCAGCTTGTGTACTAAAACCTTGAGGTACCTGCCAGCTCCAGCTCAATCGTTACTCCTAACTAACTACACCCTTGAGACACTGGCAAAAGGCTTCCTGCTATTCATCATTGCCACAAAGTAAAAACAGAGTCAGAAGACCCTGGAGGCAAATGCAAGAAACCAACTGCAGGATTTCTTTGAATCTTTTTTTATTACATCTTGATTTTTGTTAAAAATTCTCAGATTCACATCAACAATGACACTTTGAAGATGTTAGTAATTTACAGCTTTCCCTGTGAAGAATGGCAGCCTCAAACCTGTTTTAAAGGTAAGGAGTGTAAGAAGTTTGCAGAGCCCAGCAGCAAAAAACACAAAATGCTTCTGGGTCCATCAAATCTGACCTGCTCTGCTGGAAGGGAACAATCTCAGAATCAGCTCCACCTTCTGCTTTTAACAACCACCCCACAAAATCAGTACAAGGACAGCTCTCCCCTTTCTCCAGGTCCTCGTTTTTGTTTCGGGATGCACGGTTGAGAACTTTGCAAGGAAAGGCTTAACAGCTAATTGTCAGATGCCACAGTAATTAGTGGCACCTTTCCAGGGCATCCATCTCTGGCTGCTTTTCCAATAGCTGGCCCCTCCTCAATCCCCACATTAAAATGATGGTACACAAGGTAGGCGGCAGATTCATTTAGAAGCACCAAGGTCTTCCCAGGAGAGATGCCGAAGGAAAGAAATATCTCAGCTAAACAATGCACGGGTTGGTTTTTTTTTTTCCTTCCTATTTGCTATGGAAGTGCTATCTTGATTAATTATCTGAGAACGACGCTAACCTATTCCCTGACATTATTATTAGAAGTACAATGCATTTCTGGGAGTCAATGGGCTCCAGTATCAAGTGATCAGCAAATTACCTCTAAATGAGGAAGATAAGATCATACTGTCCTGACTTCTGCCCACCTTCTGGTCACACATCACAGCTTTGATGTGTGATGGTTTAGGTTGGGAGGGACCTTAAAGCTCATCCCATTCCACCCCCTGCCACGAGCAGGGACACCTTCCACCATCTCAGGTTGATCCAACTTATACCAAAGGTTTCCGACCTATTTTACTTGCAGACCCTCACAAGTTTCCCTGCAAACAGAAAGGCGCTGGTAGGGAATTCAGGATTGCTCTGCTTAGACTTTCCAGACCCCTCAGAAAGAAGCTCACAGCATTGCTCTATATATTTAGGCTCTGCTCTCAACTCTGAGGCTCCCCACTTGTTTGGCAGCTTCTTCTCATCACAGGCTCCAACGCTTCCACGCCAACCTTTTCCAGGCATCATCTGCGTGTCAGCAGCACTCCCCAGCATATCCTCCACTCCCCACCAACACAATCCAGAACACATCACTTCCCACTGAGTGCCTCCACAGAGCAGACCTGCAGCATAATGACTTCCTCGTGCCTGTAATAGAAGCACTGAGAGCCGTGCACGAATCCCAGCCCCGAGCGCTCCCGCGTTACGCACGGTGCGGAGGCGCTGGATCACGGGGGGAAAGATAAAGAAGCTTTTCCCACGTTCAGTGACATGCTCAATTCCACCAAATCCAGGCCCAGAAGGTGGGGTGCACATGGGATGGGAAAGAGGAAAGCTTCTCTTCTCATTGGAAATGGAGATGTGTTGATGGGACAGTAATGGAGGATGTTGGATGGTTTTAATTATATTGTTTTTATAAGCAGAGAAGCCAATTTTCACATTAAGTGTCTAAATTTGAATTCATCATTTCTTTGTCTGGATTTAAAAGTAACCAACCTGTCAAGAAGTGTTCCCTGAGGAAGGCCATGCATGGGCAGAGCAATGCACTTCCTGCTCTGCGGCACTGTGGCCTTTAAACAAATAGAACTCACTTCCAGATGAATCCATCGATGCCAAATATTCCAGCAGAGATTTGAGATGACTTTGTGACACTGAACAGGAAAATAGAGATCATCAAACAACATCATCCAGAGGCAGATGTTGGAACCCACACTTCAGGCAACGCTGGTACCAAAACACAGCAGGAAGGAAAACAAACCTCAGGCTGCCTGCACTGTCACTGTCCCTAAGATTAAAGTCACATGAGAAGATACCTGGAAGTATTTTGAACCATAAAAGAAAGCATTATATGAGACAAGACAGGTAAAAGACCAAGCAGCTGGGCACTGTGCAAAGCAGGGGAATAAAAATGTTACTCAGTGTTCCCTGAGGAAGGCCATGCATGGGCAGAGCAATGCACTTCCTGCTCTGTGGCACTGTGGCCTTTAAACAAATAGAACTCACTTCCAGATGAATCCATCGATGCCAAATATTCCAGCAGAGATTTGAGATGACTTTGTTACACTGAACAGGAAAACAGCTCATCCAGAGGCAGATGCTGGAGCCCACACTTCAGGCAATGCTGGTACCAAAACACAGCAGGAAGGAAAACAAACCTCAGGCTGCCTGCACTGTCACTGTCCCTAAGATTAAAGTCACATGAGAAGATACCTGGAAGTATTTTGAACCATAAAAGAAAGCATTATATGAGACAAGACAGGTAAAGAACCAAGCAGCTGGGCACTGTGCAAAGCAGGGGAATAAAAATGTTACTTCTGCACTGGGAAATGTTCTTAACATTTCCTGTGAGAAGAAACTTGAAAGTGTTTCTTAGAATCCATGGGTTAATCCCATGTTCTGATACCACTCACAGGCAGACATTTGCATTAGAAAAGCAGTACATTTCCTTAATGCACCAAAATTCACAGGGAAAGGGGAGGGCAGAGGACAGCACGGAAAACACAGACTCCAGGCAACAAGATTCCAGTCATTTAAGAAGCTGAGTGTAAGAGCAGAAAATCTGAGACTCATTAAGAATATGTGCTTTAAAATAGTCCTTATGTCCATTAGTGGCTACAGATGAACTGCTGGATTGGAAGTTTAGGGTTCTGTCCCACACAAAAAAACACCCCATACAGGATTGATTTATAAGTCTCAATGTTCTGTATTTCACTCAATTTTACCCTTGAGGAACAGATCACTTTGTAGTGTTATTGGTTATGTCAACGTAGCCCTGAGAAACCATTATCCATTTACCACCAATTAGCAGGGACAGATCATCAAATCCCAGAAAGGTCTGGGTAGGGAAGGGCCTTAAAGCTCATCCCAATTCCACCCCCTGCCATGGGCAGGGACAACTTTCCACCATCCCAGGTTGATCCAAGCCTGGCCTTGGACATTTCCAGGGATCCAGGGGCAGCCACAGCTTCTCTGGGCAATCTGTGCCAAGGCCTCACCACCCTCCCAGCAAAGAATTCTTTCCTAAAATCTAACCTAAACCTGCCCTCTTTCATCCCAGATGGATTAGCCAGACCTCTAAACTGCTCCTGCGGGTAACAGGCACCAATTAACAAACAGCAATGACTTCACAGAAACTGGGATTTCAATTTGCACTTCAAAACTGGCCCTGCAAGTGCTGGAATAACATCCATTTACCTGGTGGGTCAGGCTTCCTATGCCCAGGCAGCCCGGGGATCGATGAGCTGCACATGCTCCTGTCTTTATCCTTCCTAAACAAACCCCAAAACCTCAAACTGGCTTTGCACCTCCTCTCAGGCAGCATCCAGCACCACGATTTGCATGTGCCGAGCAGCTGAGCTGCAAGAGCCAAACTCAAGCCTGACGAGCCCCAGTGAGCAGCACTTTCAAGTGTTGCCTGAGAAGAAAATTCTGCTTTTGAGGATTGCAGCCCCACAACTGCAGCTCATAGCCGTGCTAGCTTTAGCCCAGCAAGCACAGCCTGTGTCAGCACAGGTTGCAGGAGACAACTGGAGGCCCCAGCTGCATCCCCCAAATCCCATGGGAATGCTTTCCCCAAGCACACAGCAGCAGAGATTATTTTTTGTATTTTCAGTAGAGGGAGGCATACCTAAACAAGCCTATGAGTTACACTTCTTTTTTTCACATGAAAACAACCAAAAAAACCCAATATTTTGCTTTTGGGGGGTTTGCTCATTAGGAGTAACACCAAATATTCCACCCTGAGTTAAAATCCCAGTTAGGAGCTGCTTTAAAATGTTCACAGTCTGCTCCTTCTCAAAAAATAAAGGTATTTAGCACAGATTGCAGGAAAAATCTCTGGTGATGAGACAGGAGCCAATGACCACAAGGTTCCTTCCAGTTCACTGCTCCTGTGGGGTCTCCAAAGCAGAAAAATTGTCTCTGGACCAGGAACCAATTCACAAAGGGCTGCCATGATCTTGGCATCAAACAGGTAACATCTGTGGTTAGCTGCAATTCCCAGCCTGGTGAAAACATTACTGTGGGCAGCAGGAGCAATGCCCTGGGAAAACAGGCAAGGCAGCTGGGAGAGGCGACAGGAGTCAAAGCACCAGGAGAAAAAAATCAGGCAACAGAGCCTGGAAGGGAAAAACAACAAATACTCACAAAATATTCATGGCCGGAAGGAGAGAGACACTAAAAACTTAAGCTGAAGGTGTCATGGCATTTCAAGAATTAATAGCCGTGGGAAGCAGGCTCAGGAAGGGCTCTGGCTCCCCATAAGCAAACAAAACTTGGGAATGCATCAACAACATCCAACTCATCAGCTAAACAGCCCCAGAGATCCACAAATATTCAAAGGAAGATGATGATGATGATGATGATGATGATGATGATGATATCTTTCCCAGGACATCTGAACAGCACACAAACAAACCTCCAATTTTGCCATGTATCACTGAGATCCAGCCTAAGTGAAGGCAATTCAACAATCATGTTTTACTTGTTCCCAGCATTTGCTGCTTTTGCTCTGACTTGACAACTGCCAAAATCCATCCTCACGTGTAAACAAACACGAGAGCTAACAGTCCCCACTTGAAAAATCAGAGGATTCCAGAAAACTGCTCTGGACTTCCCTTCTGCAACACGACATCAAGAAGTTCAAGAACTGTCTGTACCACAGCTGAGCTGCCGGAAAAATCTGCTCAATGAAGGCAGGCAATTATCCCAGCTCCAGAATCCCTGAACACCGAGCTGAACCCATGCAAACTTCCATTTCTGGAATGAGAAATGGAAAAGCAGAGGCATCCCAAAGGCCTGAGTGGGTACAGATAACACTGCATGATAACAACTGGGCTCTCAGATGGTACGTGAAGTTAAGGGATTTGTCAGGGGGAGATGAATCTCTCTCCCCATCATCACATAATCAGACTATGGTTCATTTCTGATGCTATTTCTGCATAGAAACAAGTTTAAGATTACTCAGTACTTGATAAAACCCGCCAACCCACGTTCCAAGATGTTACTATCTCGGATATCATAGATTTCTCCATGAGAACAGAAATATCTAAGATAATCACCTGCATGTGACACTCCTCTCAGGAAACAAAGTCACTTAATCTTCTTCACACACATGTGAGGCTTGCAGCACAAGAAACCCAGGCACTTTAAAGTTATCATATCATGGTATCAACGCACGCGGTCTATCAGACTCACATAAAAGCAACAAGAGGTCAGAAAGTGGTCAATGCTTGGATTTTAACACACACACAGCAACAGAACAGCTTATCTAAAGTGCTTCTCAGCATCTCTGTGAATCCTTAATACCATTTGAACCATTTCCAGCCCCTTCAGGCTCCAAATTGTTTGGGTTTGGACCAGCGTAACGGGGGGTTAGTCTGTCAGTATTAAGTAGTTATCACCACACAGGTAAAATTTTTGGTAAAGACCCCGATGTTTTTTGAGCAGGAAGGGACCTCACGTGGGGAAAACAGCTGGGAAAAAAGAATAACACGGACCTCAACTTTAGTAAATAATTCACAGGAGCGCAATACCAGCCATGCTAAGAAGCCCAGAGCGAGGGCAGCTTCGTCCTTGCTGTCCTCACCAGCTCACAAGGCAGAACCCCAGCAAGAACCACAGGGAGCACAACTCAGGCACTGCCTCAGAGCGGGAGAAATGGGGCTGCACTGGCCAGGGTGGGTGTGATGGTCCCTGGAACGCTGGGGATCCACAGGCGGGACAAGAAGGTCTCAGGATCCTTGCTGGATGCAGGAGGGAGGACAGGCAGGAAGGCTGGAGCCTTGTCAGCAGCACCTGGGCACCACAGCCGCCCATCATGAGGGTCCCAAAGCTTGTGGGGAGCCCTCCACAGTGTCCCTCACTCTGTGAGACCCCCACAGTGCCCCTCATGCTGTGAGGGACTCTCACAGCCCACCAGCCCTGAGGGGCTCTCCCAGCCTTGCAGGGGTCCCCCCTTGCAGTGTGACATCCCCACAATGCTTGTCATGCCGTGAGGTAAGGGACTCTCCTCACAGCCTCACCAGCCCTGAAGGAACCCCCAGCCCTGAGGGAGCTCCTGCACCGTGCCCCTAGCCCTGAGCGACCCCCTCACAAACCTCCATCCCTGAGGGACCCCCCTCACAGACCTCCATCCCTGAGGGACCCCCCTCACAAACCTCCATCCCTGAGCGACCCCCCTCACAAACCTCCATCCCTGAGCGACCCCCTCACAGACCTCCATCCCTGAGGGACCCCCCTCACAGACCTCCATCCCTGAGGGACCCCCCTCACAAACCTCCATCCCTGAGCGACCCCCTCACAGACCTCCATTCCTGAGGGATCCCCCC
>NW_005054576.1:356210-360930 GCF_000277835.1 Geospiza fortis
GACCGGGGGAAGGCTGCCGAAGTGGCAGCGGAACTTAACGAAGAGAGGCGGCGATAGCCGAAGCGGGGGCGGAGATAGGCGAAGCGGGGGCGGAGATACCCGAAGGGTTGAGGGCGGGGAGCAGCGAGACTCTCGCCTCCGGAACCTGCCGGGAACAGCCGAAGCTTCCCCCAGCTCGGCGCTCGCCACTGCGCACGCGCGCTGAGCCCGGGAGCGTTTTCCCGCCTAAAAGGCGGGCGCGCGCCCCCCGTCCTTCACACCCTCCGCTCCCCTCATGGAGGAGCCGCCATGGTTGACAGTGTGCGATGCTGCCTCGAAAGGGCAGCCGCAGCCCGGCCCTGTGGGCGAGCAGCTCTGTGTGTCCCCCTAGAACACTGTCAGAGTGTCCCCCTGGAGCTCAGACATGCAGTGCTGCGTATCCCCCAAGAACTCCGTGAGGAGTTGCTGCCATGGAGCTCCATCATGCCACAGCCCGATAGTGATGTGGATGGAATGGTTGCCACTGGCCCGCTGAGAGACGTCCAGGCGCCTCCTGGTAAAAGGGCGTTAGGAAAACAACTGTGTTGTGGGAAACTGATCAGCGGATGCTAAAATACCACTATGGTTTGGAGTTTGTTACAAAATAACATCCAGATCCACGCTGGAGGGTTGGCGTGAACAGCGTCAGTGGTTAAATGTTGTGAAGTCAGAGGAGCCATGTAGAAATAAGCGAGTACCAAACATAGCATGCAACAGATGGTAACTGAAGCAAAAGAGGGTAAAAAAGCAATGAAGAAATAAAGGAGGGGGGGAAAGGCAAGTAACAGTGCCAGCATCTTCTCACAACCAAACCACGTCACACAGGTCCAGTCCTCTGTTTATGCATTCTAATTTTATGTATTAGGAGCTCCATGAAAGGCATTTGTATCTATGGCAATCAAATCCCACACCAAAACACACAAAATGACAATTTTGGGGGAATTAGAGAGTTTTTCACAGGAAGAAATGGGGGTTTATCTCCAGGAGTAAAGAGGGTGGTGTGTTTCTGGCCAAAAAGCTCCAAGAATCTCAGCTTTAATAAAACATGAGCACTTCAAAGCAATGAAAAACCACTTTTCCATCACTCTGCACTTTTTAACAGTCATTTACACATGTGTAAAGAATGCAAGGAGAAACTAACTTTTATTCTGAGATGAAAAACCAGCGAGGGGTGAGGCAGGGGCACGCGTCTGCCCTTTGATAAACAATAAAAAATCCAATCTCGCCGCAGGGAGGGAACGCGCTGTACGGAAGGGCAGGAATAGGTACTGCAGGTTCAAAGGAGAAACAATACTTTTTATATTTTATCAGGACAAAAATTTAAAAAAGACTATGACTATGGCACAGTATAAAGGCTAAATTAACATTCAAATCACTGAACACACCCACGTTGTCCTACCACACACATCTGTTCCCACTGTGCCATGGCTCGGGGTTTTGTATTCCACCCTGATCTACTTGGAGTTCTGCAGGAAGAAACAGGGGGACAATCATTCCCTTATTCCCTTCAGGTCCTCACTGAGGAGGAAACACCAATGGAGAATCACTTCAGGGACAACTCAGGAGAACAATTCTTCTCCCAGCTCCCAAAAGAAAAGCTGTCAGGATCAGTAGTCGGTCTGGCAAGTCTCCCTTTCAGGAAGCACTATCAAGGCTATTGCAGATTATACTGACAGAGACACCTTCAGATTTAATCCTCTTCTCTGTGTGTTTCCCCTTCTTCCTCTTACAGGAATTGGTTTTAAAGAGGAGTTTTTAGCTTCCCTTCTACCAAGTGAAAAATCCACTGCTCCACTGCCTTCTGCTTATCCCAAAAGAAAAACTACTGTATTCAAATACCCCCATTCCCCACCTTTTCTGCCATCTGGGCTTTTATTTCTCATATAGATGTAAAACTTCCACATCAGAAATGGATCCTTAAGGGCGGGGTCTATAATCTATGATTAATAATTATTTAAACAAGAAAATAAGTTGCCAGTAAAGTTGCTCGACACTTTCCTGGCAAGGAAAAGCCTTTCACTCCTATCAGCTTCCAAACCTGTTTTCCCAAAGGAACAGACTCAATTCACACTGCCAATCCTGTTAGAGACTTGGAAACTCTGCGGTGACCTTGAGTTGAAGCTGACAGGGTGGAGGACTAAAAACACTAATCCTACTGTAGGGAAGCGCGCAAATGTAAAGCAAAGCCACCTAAAAAGCAGCCACAGTTTAGATCTTGGCCTTCTGTTCAACTTCTAAGAAGAAATTCTTCCCTGTGAGGATGGTGAGGCCCTGGAATAGAATTCCCAGAGAAGCTGTGGCTGCCCCCTCCCTAGAAAAGTCCAAGGCCAGGTTGGAGATGGGGCTTGGAGCAGCCTGGGATGGTGGAAGCTGTCCTTGCCCATGGCAGGGAGTGGCACTGGAGGAACTTTAAGGTCTCTTCCAACCCAAACCAGAGTGGGATTCTGCCAACAGAATGACTTCTTTAGACACCTCTCTATCATTTCAGGCTGGGAACCTCCCTTATATTTATTACCTTTCAAGTCACTCTACACTTGCCAGCTGCAGCTGAACACAGTGAATGCCATCACACCTTTGTGTCCTCTCCATGTAAATGGTCCTCACCTCCCCTCTTTTCCTTTCCCCTACCACATTCCCTCTTCCTCACCCCACTTCCTCCTGAGCATGGCTTGAATTCCAGTGTCTCCAATCTGCTCTAAATTCCATCGAGTCATTGCAGGCAGGTATTAAGGAGTTTCAGAGCCAGCTAATGCACATTTCCATGGCACACTTCCATGGCCTGAAATAAACCTCAGAAAAACATGGAACAACGGTGGCAGGGAGGTCCCTGAGCTTCCATCTTTTCCCTGCTGCAATCTTTTTGGTACATCTTTTTAAATCTCTTTCTCCTCCTTTTCCACAGCAGACGGTACCAAGGTCGGACCATCTGCGGATTTTACAAGTTCCATGGAATGTTTTCAGACCGCACTCTTAACCTCAGACACTCCTATCGGATTTCAGAGGATTCAGCCACTTTTTAGCCCCAGGGTGCTGTAGGTGCTAAATAGATTATCTACATCTCTCAGCCACTATGGAACAACTACACAGCAAAGCTCAGTTTTTAATCCTGCTGAGACTCCAACTGCTTTTGGCCATCAGGTATCCCACGGCTTCATGAGAGGAAATGTTAATCTGGAGTGCTGGCCAAACTCCAGTTTAGGTAATTATATTCTGACAATTTACATTTTCCCTGCAGTTTTTTAATGGATATGGAATTTTTTTTTCCTTGCCTTACTTTATGACAAAGAAGCAGTGGCCTGCTCGTGCTCCTGCTGTTGGAGCAGCTGCCAGGCTTTGCAGCTTAAGTAGCTTCATTTCAGTGGTAGGTAAAGGCATCTCAGTACAGTTAAATAAAGCCCTTTGAAGACCCCATGGGCACGAGGAGTATTGTGAAATGCACCCCACTGCTGGCCGTAAAGCATGGCAAGGGCTGGAACATGAAATGAAACACCCAGGTGCAGTATCTCCTGGCAGGAGCAGGAAAGGAAAAGTCAGCACAGGAATGGACACACAGACCCTTCCCTCCCAAATCCTAATTCTGCTTTGGACCCGGTGCAGCCCCAGCTGGGATCCAAAGAGCAAACACAATGAACAGTCAGCATCCTGCACAGAGGAACCAGCTCCTGATAGCAAAAGAAAATAAGCTTATAAAAGTAGTGGAAGCTTTTGGCAAGATGCTGGAGGACACTGCCTGGTGCTTAAATGGGATGAGGAAAAGAAATGCCTGTTTCCTTGTTAATGAGGGCACAGTTACTGGATTTATTTCACCTGGCTTTGTAAAAGAAGAATCATTGGGCAAGAAATGGAGTAGAAGCTTTTGTTTGGGTGGAATATTATGGATCACACCCTGAGTATGTTGAATTGTATTGCCACATGCTTGATTAGGGATAAACATCTAGATTAATTAATTAAATGACTGTATTATCACAGAATCACATAGTGGTATGGGTTGGAAGGGACATTAAAAATCTTGTTCCAACCCCATTACCACAATGCCTTGTTTATAAAACCATTCATAACCACTCTGAGTTCTTTTCTTCACAAGAAGCCTTCTAAAAGGCTCTTTTTCCTATTTCAGCAACAAGTCTTTAAGTTCTGAGACACGAAGACAGTGGTGACAAATAAACCACGAGATTCTGGATGCATACAGACACGTGTAGCTTTCCCTCCTTCCCAGATCACTGTCAACCAAAGGCTGTTAGCAGTACTAGGTGAGTATTTTTCACAAGTAGTTTGTTGATTAAAATATGTTTTTCCCCATCCCCAAAATGACCAAAAATTAATTTCAGTGTGATGGATCACTTCTGCCTTTGGGAGAGCTGGACATGGTGGGAGAGGGTAAACGTAGAGCAGGTTTCCCTCCCCTTGCTCTGTAACAGCTCACAGTAATTCTACACCAATCCAGCATCAAAAGAAATGATCTAAAACATATCTAAATAGAACTTACCTACAGAAATAATTTTTAAAATCCCATTAAGAAACTTCCATATTGCAATACTCCTGGAAATTGCATGGACTCTTAGGAAAGATGGAATCCAAAGCAGGAAGCAGCAGCCCAGCCTGGTGACAGCCAAGCAAAACTCCAACTGGATCTTGGCAGTGGCTGAGCAACGGCACAAAATACCAGCACTGCCTCTCTCCTCAAGGCTCCTGCCCCTTCCAA
>NW_005054576.1:360940-372333 GCF_000277835.1 Geospiza fortis
AGTATTACAGCTAACCATGCTTCCCCTTCATCTCA
The DNA here is from genome assembly GCF_000277835.1 of Geospiza fortis. Classification (NCBI taxonomy): domain Eukaryota; kingdom Metazoa; phylum Chordata; class Aves; order Passeriformes; family Thraupidae; genus Geospiza; species Geospiza fortis. Next base: position 360,976 of record NW_005054576.1, read on the forward strand.
GCACAGATGCTTTGAAGTTTTCCAGAGATACCCAAGGAAGAAGACACATCCAAATACCTAGACTAGCCCCAACCTCCACCCTGGAACAGATGGTGGGGTTCTAAATACAGGCACATCTGGTAACCACTGGTATGAAAAAGCTGGCAGGCATCAGTTTATTCTGCTCTACTAAATATTCCATCATTTGAACTGTATTTAAACAGAAGTTAAAAAGAAACAATAATTTTGCTTGTCCATAACACAATCCCCAAACACCTACACATTGTAACTGTGGCATAGCTCGGGCATTACACTCTTGTCTACCAAAAGCACTTTTTTTTTAAATTAAGCACTCAGCACTGTCTAAACTTAAATTAAAAGTGACTGCAAACCAAGCAGTTGGGTAAAGTACAAAAGCATCGTTTTCAGCGTGTGCTTTGTTGCACCAGACTCGAGCCTGTGATGCTCCAGCACTTCAGCTCACCCTCGAGTCCACCCAATTTGAGGGGCTTTGACAGGCTGCCAGATTGCTGAGACTCCTTGAAACAACTGGGGGAGCACAGACTCTGCTCACACAGACCTGTCTGTTTAAGCCAGCTGTTCCATTTCTCCCCGGGTCCAGCTCCCAAAATGTAAACCAGGGATAATTCTTCCTTGTCAGGAAAACAATCTGTTAGAAATTATCATCATCCTGTAGTAAAGGCAGCTGGAAAATACTTCTGCGGGTGGCTGGGGAAAACACCCATCCTCAAAACCTCCCACCTAAGTCAGACCTTCAGCCTGCACACTACCCATGGTCACCCCAAATCCGCTCCCAAAACCCCATTTAAATAATCTTATGGGACATTGTTCCACAGTTCTTTCTGTGAGCTGAGTGAATCATCTGTGTTTGCTAAAAATCCAAAGCGATAGCAGGCATAAAACGATCGTTCTGGATTAGAGTCACTTTGGGAAAAGGCTGTAAAAGCCTGTCTGCTGGGATTGTGCTAGAGGTCCACTGGAGACCCCACTGTTGGGTTTGGATGTGTGCAGAGAGCTTTTAAAAATGGCTAGAGAGAAAAAGAAATACTCTGAGGAGCTGGCTGATAAGGGAGTCTTAAATTGCAGATATAGAAAGAAGAACAAATACCAACAGTGGGGCCCTGTAAGTCCGGGACGTAAGAGCCAACAGACCTCAGAACAAAACAGGCACTGAGTAAACTAGAGGTGATTCTGAGGGAGGCTTTTGGCAAATAGCGAGGATGCTGTTATAAAAGCCACTTGTGATCACTCAATTCAAGCCTGTTTTCCACAAATTGACTCAGTTTAAGCAAAATAAAAGCAGGTCTGCGAGGTTTTCAGTTTCAAAAAGTTGAGGTAATTAAGCGAACTAGTTTGAGAGGCTGAATGGCTGAAAGGCTCCAATGGGAAGACCTTGAAACCAAAAAAGAAAAAACCATCTGCCATTTACATCCTGAATGGAGAAAGTGAATAAGAAGCACACGTGGGAAGTGAGGAGAACACGCTGGAGATGGGAGATAGTCAAGGTCAAGCCCCCAGGCTGAATAGAGATGCTGCTGCTGAGTGAAGAGAGCACAGGGGTGAAGGGATGGTGAGCTCTGACATCCCACAGCCACATCTGAAAGTGCATCTGAAATTCTCCTATAACCACAGACATCCCATAATGCCAGTGTCCCTCTGGAATCACAGAGACCTCCAGGCAGAATATCCCTAAGGACAGAGGATGGGGAAGACTCAGCTCTCACTGGCAGACAAGGCTGGAGAACTGAGGCTGAATCAGAACATAAAAAACATGGAAATCCTGAGCACAAAGTGCCCATGAAATCTAAGTTACACCGTGCTAAAATAGCCTGGCACCTGTCTTTGATAAAATAACCATGACCTCCTAACAAAAAGGCACTAAGTTTTATTTATTGGGATTTCAGTAAAGCAACCAGAAATCTGGGGACTATTTGTAAATGGGGAAAACGGGGATTGATAACGAGAACGCCAGGATCGATAATAAACACTTGTGTGCCTTAAGTGCTGCAGGTTTTTTAAAAAGCACCTTACAATGATAAATAACAATAAATAATAGTCAGCCTTTTGAGCACAGTCTATTTCAAGGCCTAACTTTACTATACAAAAGGCTTTAAATTTTAAAAAATAGATATCTAAGTAGCACAGGCCTGCCGCCAGAGCCGACCGCTAAAAGAAGGAAGCAGGTGGCAGCTGCTGCTTTTTCCCAGCTCAGAAGGTACTTCCTCCTTTCCACAGTTCACCCAATTCAGCTATTAGTGCATTTGAAACAGCAAAATCCACTGCAAGCTGAATCAGAATGAAAATATTTCTTAAAATGTAAACCTTCCATGGTTTTTTTCATACCTGCAGGATTCTTATGTGTATTTGCAAAAGCGCAGGACAGGAAATCCAGAGTCTGATCCCTTAATACTGAAGCCAACCACATTGCATAATCCCATTAATACATTTATCAGGCTCCATCTTCACAGCAATCAGGTTTTTAGCCCTTTACACAATTCCCATTAGAAGGCTCCTCAAGCACCTCCCTTGGTTTGAAGCTATTCTGCTCTTTTCCAGCCTAAACTTTTTCAGAGCCTTTTGTTCTTGTGCCAGAATTGTCATTTAACTTAAATAACTCTTCTCCCTCTCTGGTATTTACACCAGTGTATTTATAGAGGAGGAATCTAATTTTTCTCTGCCTTTTTTTGTCACCACATCACCATCCAGGTTCCTTTAATCATTTTGGGAGCTGGATTCCTGTTCACCAGATCATTTCTAGCAGATGCCCTCTGCTGCACCTTTTCCAGCTGGAATCAATCTTTCTTCTATGGACAAGGAATGCAGAATGCATTTTAAGCCATGCCTCACTAAAACCCGTTGCAGTGGCATTCACATTTCTTTGTCACCAGTGGGAATAATTCAGGTGACAAATGTGATCCCAGACGTATCTGTATCATCAGGACATCAGAATTATCCTGTGGTTGATAAATACATCCCAATTCCCACACAGAACCCCCAGCTTTCTGTCAGAGTTTGCATTACAAGAACTCACATTTGCTTACAGACAAATGGTCCCAAAGTCAGTCATTCTTCTCCTGGGATCTCCTGGTTTTCCTTTTCTAATGACACCTCCAAATCCCATTAATTTCTGCTCTATCATTAGTCAGTACCTGGATTAATACCAGGCTTGAGACCAGTCCATGAGGAACACTACTGCTAACCTGCCTGCCAATCCTTCTTCAACCATCCTGCCTTTTCTGCCTTTAATACAGGATTTATTGATGCAAAACAGGAGCAAAATTCTTCAATTCTGATTGATTTAAACTCTCTTGCTTTGCATTTTTGGGGCATTTTTTCTTTAATGAAAGGCTGGTTTTTGCTTGTGGAGAACAACAAAGGCATATTCCTTCATAAATCAGGCCTTTGCCTGAACTGCAAAGCTGTCCTATTTTTACAGTTGGGCATCTGTAAAAATTAATAAACTATGCAAGCCAACACATTTGATGTTAAAAATGGTAAATGAAGTTTCTTAATGACTAGTCTGACTTTTTCATTGTACTTCAGGTTTATGTCACAAATTTCAAAAACAATGAAAAAGACATGTCGAACTTGTAGTTAAATAAAATGAAGCTAAATATGCTGAATACATAGTTTAAATTAAAACAAACTGGTTTATTGTACAAAGAAATTCTGCAACCTATAAATAGAACAAACTTCTACCTATTCAGCATGTCTTCAGGTTTCCAGAACTTGAAACAAAACTAATTTCTATTCTCATGCAAAGGAAGAGCTGATGCGCAAGTAAAATGAAAAGTGGCAAAAACCACTTGGCTAAACATTTTCTTTAACCTACCTGTCAAGGAGAGGACACTCACACAACCCAAGCACAGACACTGTCCTCCTCCCATCCCTTTTTTCCCTCCCCATAAATCCATGCCTGGACAGGAACTGCAGAAACTCATGGGCTGACACCACCACAGCAGCCACAGGCAAGGAAGCTTTTCCTGGTGCAACAGCAGCCAAAGAGAGCTCAGGGAGAGGGGCAAAGTGGAGAATAAACATGGGAATCACTCCTCCAGCTGCTCTGGGGAGGGTTTGACCCAGCTCTGCACATGCACTGCTACAGATCAGGAGCTGTCCCAGCAAGCATTACTTCAGTGTCAGCCTTACAAAGTTTTTTCAGCTTCCGCATCGGAGAGGAAAGCAGAGAAAGTGATGACATTGTCCAAATCTTCATTCACCAGTCCTGAAGCACTCTGAGATCCTCCAACACGTGGCAATACTTTTGTTTAATCAATACCACTATTGGCTCCCAAGAGTGCAAGAGCAAACAGCCATTTGCCCTTCCAATTACAGCAAAAACCACTACATACGTAGAGATTTAAATTCAATCAAATTTAAAGATGAAGAAAAATCCTCCCTTTCTCCCACTACCAGCAACAGAACAATGGTATGCTCTTTTTTTTTTTTTTTTTTTTGTAATTAAAAATAGACTGAACTTTAGGAGTGTTATTGCACTTGAAGCAGTAGAATAAAGTGCATCATAAAAAGATGCCACTGGGATCAGTTGAAGCCAAGAAAATTGAAAACATTTTGAAGGAACGAAGCCAAAAACACAGAACCAGATTTAAACTTGGCTTGTGCTGTGGCAGGATGCCAGGGGAAGCAGAACCTGCTGGGGGAGGGTGGAAAGGGAAGGCTCCGTGCTGCTGCAGCCCATGGATCAGGTGTGATGGGCCAGATAATGGGGGGGCACAGCTGGCACAGCTGGGGGACATCAGTGAGGTAAAGCCCACTGCAACCAGCTGGGCTGTGAAACGTTCTCATCATATTAAGCCATGACATTAATAAACATTGAGCTGTAATCTACCACTTGCAGTCTTCAAAGAGCTCTAAACCCAATGACTAATTCTCACAACCACCTCCTTAGGTGCAGGAACTGTTTATAAAGATGAGAACAAAGGCAAAACGGTGAAGTCATTGGCCACAGCTCCTAAAAAGCAATTTTTTAAACCAGAGGAGCACAAGGCTCTCAGTGACACAGCCCCCTCAGTAGGTGGAATTTGCCTCGTGTTTCTTCGACAGCAGGACACATCTACAACCTAAAACACTTGTCTCCAAACCTGAAACTTCACATATGAAGTTACTTCTGTAATGTGTGTGAGACTGATTTTGTATCTTTGTGCAGGTAGGAAGCAGCAGAGCAGCAGCAGAAGTAAAATGGGTGAAGTGATGCTATGATGGAGGTCAACAGGAGGTTTTGGCCGCTAAACTTGCACTTCAGATTTTATGGTTTAACAAAGGAAAAAAAGCACCTAGCTAAGCCTTCTCACTAAGAGGTTAGTAAATCACAATTCTTAGATTCTCTCCTTCATCTCAGTTTTTCCTCCAGCAAATAAAATTACCTTAAAATTTACAAGAAAGCTTTGAAACAGATTCAGGTTTATGGCAAACTCTTGGAGAAAAGATGCACAGAACATCTCTGTTACCAATGCTCAGCTCAGCGGAGATCTCCAGAGGAGACCAGAACTAAAAAATATTTTAACAAAATGCCAGAAACAAGAATAAGTTACTAAAGGGAAAACAGAGCCAACACACTTGTGTTTCCAAGCACCTCAACAACGTTATCAATAAGCCCAGATGCAGCCTTTCCACAAAAGCTGCAGTGACAATCGATTCAAATGGATGGCACTTCTGTAATGCCCCTATTTGACTCTCTCGAGCTGAAGCAGATAAAAATTCAAAGATTGGACTTCCTTGGTATTTTTATGTTAATCTGCACAGCTTTAGGGAAATTGTTGCGACTCGACTCCAATTCACACCGTGCAGTCAGAGCCATTCAAGTACCTACCAGCAATTTTCATACCCCTCGAAGTCTATCTCATAAACTGTCATCAACCCAACGCATTATCTTGCCTGAAAAAATCCGTCAGGAGCACCAGGCAGGCTCCCCCTCGGCTCAGATAAGCAGAGCAGACCTGACTCAGGCTCTCTTTTTATTTCCCCTTTCATCCTGATTTGTATTGTCTCCTTTGCAATTTATTTTGCTGTTTAGCAGATGATCAGGCTATGTATATGTATAATGAGTGTGCAAGGGACAACGAGAGAAATAAAGTGGTTTTAATCTTCACCTATCCCTCTTTGTAACAGTTCCTTTTGCTTCATCTTTTTGGAGATATTTTAACATTAAATTCAAATGAATTCTCCCTTTCTCTTGCTTTTGTTGAAAGAAAACAACAGGACACGTGAGAAACTCAGGCAGGATGAAATGCTTTCCTGGAGTGCTTGGATTTGCTCAAGCGTTTTGCTCCCGTTGGTGGAGCCCATGAACAGCTGGAAGATTTCCCTCTCTCCCTCCCTCCTGGGGACTGTCTGGTATCCGCTCCCGCAGCTGGAGCTCCACCCTGCCCCGAGGCTCTGTGAGTACCTGGGCTATCCCTCACGCTTGTTTTGCATGAACTTACACAACCTTCCTTACCCTTCAGCCCAGCGTCTCTTCATCAGGCTTGCCTGAAACAAGTTCAGAAGTTTTGGGGTGATTGGGTGAGACTGGGGCTCATTTTGTAAGAAAACAACACAGATGTTGGGGTTTGTGTCACAGATCTGAGCAGAGATCCCAAGCAGTGAAACAACCTAGAGATTTAGGTGTAACCACAGAGAAAAATCAGAGTTTGGATGAACTGGGGAACAGCCAAATGTCTAAAATACCACACTGATAAAGAAATGCCCAGCCTAGCTTCTTGTCATCAGCCAGCAGCAGAATGTCACTGCCAATGTCCCAGGGCAGCTGATGCCAGCCAGGACCCTCTCAGCACTCAGAGGTTGCACCACACTCCCAAATGCTTCACCAACAAGCTTGGGGTTGCACCCCAGACACAGGAAGAACAGAGCTGAGATGGACCTAAAGGTCCATCCCTTTACTCCAGGCTGCACAAAGTTTCACTTCAGTCATTTTCTTCCATAAGTCCACCCAAGATTCTCCAAGGTTTCTTCAGATTATGGTTGTCAGGCCCAGGTCAGTGACAACTCAGGTAGAGCAAAAGCTCTAATTCACCAATCCTTTTAATTCTTTAAGCCTCTCTGCACCACCATTGTGATTATGTTTTCCTTTTAACGAGGCCTTCAAGGCAACATGAAACACGGAAGAGCAAGGAGCAAAAAAAGTCCTCAGGTGGTCAAAGATTCATTACAACAGGCAGAATCATTCCCTTTATCCTCCCTCCAGCCCCCGCTTAATTGAGCAGCCTGATAAATTGATGAATTACAGTGAAATGATCTTGCTGTGATGCCTCTTGCTGATGAATGAAGAATATCCTGCCAGAGTCCCCTGGTTTCAGGTGATGGATTTGAACCCAGGCTGCAACACAATTCCTTGTGACTGACAAGCTCAGCTATTTGCACTCTTAATCTTGATAATATTTGATTGAATAAATCCAAGGTCATCATTTCCCAGGTGGATAAATTGCTCAAAATATCACCAGCCCTCCGATTACTTCAAACTGCATTAACAAAAAAAGGTGAAGAATATTCACATAAGAGCTGCTGAGATTTCAGCCTCGTGGCTGGGAAATATCTACAACCCAAACCAAAGCTTTGCTGGAGCATGAACGAGCAACTGTGGAGTTCCATTTGTCATCTCACGGCCCACAGCCCTTTTCCTGCAGCCCTCAAAGCTCAGGGACACAGACCCCTGGGGAGTAACGTTGCTCGTGTTCAGTCACAGCCCAGCAGATTCTTTCTTTTTTGTGTGAAGTTTGATAGGAAGCAGCTTGGCTGAACTGGAGTGATTTCAAGACGTGGGAAGCTGGGAAAGGATAACTATTAATTGGCATAATTTTCTTTCAGCACATACAAACACTTTCTAATAGAGGGAAACATTAAAACTCCCATACTTGAGCTTTAGTGAATACTTTGGGGATGCAACCTGATTTTTCCTTCCCATCTTCAAGAGGCAAAAATGGGAGCAAAAAGTTCTGCACCTTGGCTGCACAGAACTTTCACACAGATCTCTGCACAGCATCAGCTGGATTGAAAGATGGTGTGTCATTTGTGAAATATTCCAGTCCTTTATTGTGCAAGCTCCTAATTATTAATGTCTAGGCTCCGTGTTTCTGCAGTGAGATTTATGATGTAACTCAAGGTGGTGGATTTGAACTCATTTTCTCTCAAATCTACAGATGGGAAACCACAGAATTGCTTTTTATCCCCTCAACTTCTGTAGGCTCTGGTGCAGAAAAACCCCAAGGAACAAACAAGCCCCTCAAAAGAGGAATCTGAGGTGAAAATTATCCTTCTCTGCCTCCACCACCACCACAGCGGCATAAATGTCTTTTAAACAGCTCCACATGTCCCTTGGGGGCAACCCAGACAGATTTTAGCAAAATTTCACTGTTGTGTCTGTTTTTAGGGGATATAAACTGCACTACTGCAGGCCTCCTTCCATCCCACTGAGGCTTTTCAGGCCAGGTGCAGAATGGGGACTGCAGCAGGAACATAACACAGCTGGTGCCCTGGGATCAGGAGAAAAGAAGCAATGATGCAAAAGCCAGTGACCACACATAACCCTTGTGGAGGGAGCCAGAAGCTGTCCCCCTGCAACAATAGCAGGAAACTCTGTCATTGAGCTGGCCTGTCACAGAGCTGGGCATGGAAAAGTCCTGCAGGGGAGAAGCAGAGAACTTCTGGGTGTAAAGGGTTTCACTTCTGCATGTGATTCCCACAGCAAACTGAAAGGGAAAGATTTTAAGCCTTGAAATTAAGATGGTTTTGGAGGTAAAAGCATGATTGGAGAGTCAAATGAAGTTAATCCATTTTTTCTCCAAGGATACCATACATTGGGAAAGCACATAGAGTGAGCAACCAGCACCTGGACTGGTGGCACAGGCTGCTCTCACATGTCTAACAGGGCTTAACACAGACAGCTTGTGCTCCAGAAAATACTCATATTTATATATTCATATACATATGTATGTACACAAAGCCATGCTGGTCATATGTAATAAAAACAGATAATAAACCCACAACATCTTTTGGCTCCAGGATGTGGGATTAAAAAAAAATTTAAAAAAATTTTAAAAAAATTAAAATAGCAGTCTGTACATGCTGCAGCAGAAGTTGCAGCAGAATCAGCACTGCTGGTCCCAGTGAGTTATAGGTGCTTGCAAGAGGCAGGATAATGGGATTTCACCGTGTTTGGTTCCCTCAGAGGTAACTGCACTCTTATCAGGAGATGCAGGATATGAGGCTCTGACACTGCTCTGATTCATGCTCTGGAATAAGCAGACATTTGATGGCATCTGCATTGCTGACTCAATTGCGTATCTTCAGTGCTGATCTTGTTGGCGCTGGGAAAAGGGATTGGGAGGGAAAAGTGCTCCTGTTGCCTGCATGCCACGGCTTTGCTCTTTGCCTTAGGGCCTCACTGGTAAAAATAGGTAAATAAAGAAAATTAATGTGTTCCTGCCTCCATCCCACATCCACCAAGGCAAGGCTTTCAGCTGGTTTTCTCCACCCAAACTTGGCAAAGCAACTTCAAGGAAAAAAGGGAATTCCAACTGCTCTGTTTTCAGAATATATTCGAAATTAAAAGAAAGTAAACCTTGCCCTGTCTTCTCCCTGCACTTTAGTCCCAGCCAGTCTCAGAAAAAGGTGGAAGACAAATATTTTCTTGTTGAGGCTCATTCTACCTCCAAGTGGTTGTTTCCAAAGTCTGGATTTATTTATTTTTGAAAGTTTCAGCTCTGGCACATCTAATTTTCTTCCTTCTGGGGAATAAACAAGAAGAGCAGCAGCCCAGCAGGTAATGAAACAGATTCTTCTCCAACTCTACAAGTAGAAAGATGAGACCAAGAAGGTGACAAGGAAGACAAATGAACACCTTAGAGGATGCTAATCACACATGGGAGTGGTGATTTCCAGCAACTTCTGCCTCGTCTAGTGCTCTGGCAACCCTTGGTGAACATTCACAGCCCCATGTGCCAGAGCCAGCACGGGATTGCTGCTCCTGTTCTCTCCTTGCCCTGCCTTCACCACCAGAGCTGTGATGGATGTGGCTCCTCAGCCTCTTCTCCTCACAGAGAGGGGCTGTGGCACCTTCTGTGCTTAAAACTGGGTGATTTAGCAGGAAAGAAAATTTATGTAGATTTATAGAATCATACAAATGTGTAGTGGCTTGTGTTGGAAGGGAACTTAAAAGTTCATCTCATTCCAAGCCCCTGCCAAGGACAGAGACCCTTCACTAGACCAGGTTGCTCCAAGCCCCTCCAACGTGGTCTGGTGGGGAGGTTCATCCTCATGGCATGACCCAGGATGGGTTATCCATGTTGGACAAGGATGACATGCGAGAGGACTCTCTATGCCTCGTGTCCCTCTTGATATTTTACTCATCAAGGGTGCGCACAGGACCTCAGGCGGGTCAGGCTGAAGGTCCTCTGCTGTCCTGGTGGAGCCACTGTGCAAGAGCCAGAGCCTTCCCCTTGCAGCTCCTCCCAGCCCAGCCCACCAGAGCCTGCGCTCCTGGCATACACAACATCCACACTGGCTCTGGAGACCTTTGGGATGATCCAGCAGGAGGCATTCCCCACAGGCCTATCTCAGCTCCCACCCTCCCACGTTTGGCCCCACCAAACCCAAAGCTGAAAGAGCCAGAGGATTTACAGCGAACAAGAACAGGCCTGGGGGTGACAGCCTCGATGCCCAGCGCCAGGGCTAAGCCTCCTTTCCAGGGAAGCCGTGTCTCATCAAGCCTTGGCTGAGCACTGGCCCAGGCTGGGGCTTGCCCAGCTTCCCAGGGCAGCCTGGCTGGTGACTAATTAGCCATGATTAATAATCACCTCTTCCCTCCATCAGGGCACTTCTGCTGGCACCCACTCATTTGGCACAAAGCCCCTTGGGTTCCCTTCCCTTGGCGACCCCAGTGCTCCACCAAACGTGGTCAGAACTGGTCCAGAGTCAGCAGGGATGGACAAGGAGCCTCTCATCAAACCTCCAGGTTTTTGGGAGCTGCCTCCAACTACAACCACCAGCTGTGCCAAGCAGCCAACCTGTGCATTCCCATTTGGAGATCCACTGAATTTGCCCCATCCCAGTTCATCTCTACTGTTTAATTAATCACAAACAGAAATTCAGGGGAGGGTGGCTGCTCCAGGACAGCACACAGCCATTAAATAAAATATAAACACCTCATCCATACTTAACATCAGGTTTGATCTACACTGTTTTCCTTTTCTTTTTCAAGGTGATTTGCAATTTCTTTGGTTGCATTTTGGGAAGGGGAGGGCTGACTTACTGCATAATCTCATTTTTGATCTATTATTAAATGCCTGCTTTCTTTTTTCTTTTTTTTACCCTTTCTCTAGGAAGCCAGAAGCCCCAGCAGGA
>NW_005054576.1:372476-376639 GCF_000277835.1 Geospiza fortis
CAGGAATTATAGCCAGAAAGGGAGGTGAACTGTGAAATGAAAGCTGCAAGAGAAGGAATTGCTTGGGCTTTTGTTTGAATTTTCAGAGTTTTCTGATTTTTGATTGGAAGAAATCTCAGATTGGCAAACCAAGGCCAGAGCCAGGACTCAATGGAAGTCTAGGACAGGATCACAGCACGTGAGGAGAGTGGCACTCAAGGCAGCCAGGAACATCAGATTTTTTACCATTTTGATACCATCTGAAGGTGGATCTGTTCCTAAGGCCACGGTGGAGATGCATCAGGGCTGATGAGTGATTTTCATCACCCTTTTTGCCTCCTTCCAGCCCCTCTGCATTGCTGGCAGCGATTCCTCCTTCTGCCCTGTTTCAGAAATAAGGAGTTTCTCCTCCTTTGGCACCAGGACACGCTCCCACCTCCCAGCCAGATGAGTCAAAAGCAAGCCTGGCTTTGCTGCCAGCTCCTGCTGAGAGCTGGATGCTCCCCTTGCCACGCCGGCCACTTGGCTGGCCAGCAAATGGTCCCCTTGTGGTGCCACGTGGCCAAACCGGGTCCCCCAGCTCCCTCTGATATCTGGAGTGGACACAGGCTCGTACAGAGATCATCCACAGGCAGCCCCAGAGACGGGCAGATGCTCGTTAACATTTCCTATTAATTGAATTAATTAGTTTAACAATTTCCTGTTAAATTCCTATCATAATAATTGCCTTATTAACTAATAGGAGCAAAGCCATCATTTAACCACCAGGAATGTGACTCAGTGACAGTCACAGCCACCAAAGCTATTTTTGGGGAAAATAATAGTTTTTTAAGTGCCTTTGTTTTTTAAAGAGTGGCCCACACAAGCAGCTGAGGGCTTTGCAGCTGAACTGGGCAAGTTCAGACTCATTCTGAAGGAAAAAGCATCCCTGGGCCACATTCCATAGAATGATTTTTCCAAGGGAATAGAGAAAGGGCAGGGATGTGACACAGCCCAGAGAGCAGCTCCATCTCCTTCTGCAACTGGACATCCCAGCTGTAGAAAATCCAGGGGATGTTTGGGGAAGAAACCCAAAAAATGGCACATCTGGAAAGAGCCATCCCTGGCTGGGAGCAGTCAGCAGGTGTGAACATCCATCTGACAACCTTGAGCATCTGAAGGACCACCAGGAGCTCTCCTGGTCCTGCTACAAGAACCATAAAACTTCTGCTTGACCATTTCCAGGTCGAGCAGAAGGTCGACCAACTATAGATACAATAAAAACCAACGCTGACATGGGACTGGAAACCCTTTCCTCATTCCCAAGGGAGACAGAGAAATAGAAGAAATGAAGGAAGCAGTTGTGAACCTTCAGTTCCAGCTCACCCAACAGTCACAAAATCCTTTTTGGTGTCCCCAGTGACCAAATCACAGCTGCCACAGAAACTGACGTCAGTGATATGGGAGCAGATGTTCCCTCACCTTCATATTTTTGCTGGATATGAGTGATTCAAGTTTCTGGGCACAAAACCAGTTGGAAAGAGCCTGTTCCCAGAGATGTATGCCTGCTAAAAACACCAGAGCTGGATGCCACTGTGACATGAGGGATGTATGTGCCACCTCCTTTCTCCACCTCCAGCCGGAATCCCATCCTGCCTTCCCTTAAACTCAGCAAAAAGGAGCCAAACCGAAGCAACTGTCTGCATTTGGCTTTATCTGCTACAAAATGTCAAACTCTTCAACAGGAATTGCAACATTTCCATCCTCCCTCCCTCCAAAGCAGGAAGGCTGGTACAAAGCAGCCAAAAGTGTATCAGAAAAAATAAAGCAGCCACAAATGGACTGAAGATGGAGGTCCCTCTTGGACAACAAAGGGTCCTGCAGGGGAAAAGCCCACCTGAGTTTCTCCACATTTTCTTGTGTCACCTCTGAATTTGCTTCCCATGCAACCACGTATATGAAAATGTGAGTGCACGTGTGGCAGGCTGTGGAAATATTATGACTAATGGATGGAACCTGTGCAATGTGTCAAAAGCTTCCCTCTCTCCCCATGTAACAGCATTTCACAGGCACTTGAGACATCAGCACCTACATTTAATCTGTTTTCTTGTGAGAGGATGGAATGCATTTAATGAATTGCAGTGATTTTATGTCTCACCAGTAAATTCTGCGCTGGCAGGGCAGCAGAGAAGCCACAGGTTCCCCCAGGCCTTTGCTATGGGATCAACAGGCTTGCATCCCCCCTTATTTATTTTAAAAAGCACATAGGGCACAACACATCATTTAATTTTGATTTTTAAATTATTTTTTTCCCTGCTAATACCCCATTTTCCCCATCTCTGATGGCACTGGACTGCATCTCCTCACTCCTGCACACACACAGTGCCCATCCTGCATTGCTGGGACTGCACAGGCTCTCCCAGCAGGGAGAAAGCTCTTGCCCAAGGTTTCTCTGGGACCATTTATAGTCTCCTAACAATGATGTGTAGCAGCATCTCCACCCCTGAAATGCCCTCAGCTCCTGCTTTGGGCAGGATCGCGGGGACACAGCTGGGCTCCAGCACCCAGACCTGGCCAGGTCTGCAGCAATGGGGACGGGCAGAGAAACACCTCGGCACCTTCTGCTTTTAGCAGGGATGAAATTACCCATTTATAGTCTCCTAACATGATACGTACCAGAACTTCCACGCCTGAAATCCCCTCAGCTCCTGCTTTGGGCAGCCACATTCCCAGGACCACGGGGACACAGCTGGGCTCCAGCACCCAGACCTGGCCAGGTCTGCAGCAATGGGGACGGGCAGAGAAACACCTCGGCACCTTCTGCTTTTAGCAGGGATGAAATTACCCATTTCCCCTCCTTTGCAGCACCTTTTCCTCGGGAGCTGAGCGGCGCTGCCCGCGGAGCCGGCACATCCCCGGGCGGAGCAGAGCGCAGGGCTCCGGCTGACGCACAGCCCTGCCAGGTCAGCCATGCTCACACTTTCCACGTCTGCGGCATCTCAGCCTGGAGCAGAAAGCCTGCAAAGCCCCTTCCTGCAGCAACCCAGGCGAGAAACACACCGAGAAAAGCCCGAGGGAGGCAGAGGACACAGCAGCCTCCGCGGGGAGCGAGGTTTGCACGAAAGAGCAGAAGTTTCTTTGCTCGGCCACTGAGGCACATTTGAAGGTGAAGGTTGGACGGGGCTGTGGGAAGCCCGGACTGCCCAGAGCAGAGCGGAACACAAAGAAACCCAGCTCCAGCATGATGAAATTCAAGTTTATTTGCTTTAGCTCGGGTCCAACTTCCCTCGCTGGCTCAGGAAAAAAATTTCTTTCATGCTGCTCTGTCTGGGAGCTTTCGTGCAAACCAGGTTTTTAACCAACTCAAAACACAGCTCCAGAGAGATGCCGAGTCCTGAGCACCCCGAGATCCAAGGAACCAGAGCATCCTGACTTCTCCAAGTCCTTTTGCTCTGCCCCCACTCTCCTGGTTCTCATCCCAGACACGGAGTTAACGCGGCCGTAGCTGAACCATGAAGGTACAACAACCCCGGCGCTGCCGAGATTCCTCTTTAAGGGCAGCCAAAACCATTCCTGTGCTCCCGGGCATCGCTCGCCTCCCCTCGGACCATCCCCGGCTCCCCTCCCTGCAGGGATTTCTCCTTGTTCCACAAAAACCCTTCCAAAGCCTCCAATGTTCCCCATGTCCCAACTCGAACGCAACTTTCACCGGGGGCACAGCAGCCCCCGCCCGCCGGTTCATTGCAGCCGTCACATTAAACCGAATTTATGTTGCACCATCCCGGCGCAGCGGGAGAGGAGCCGCTGCCACCCGGGGCCACCGGTACGAGTTTCCCCCAACTTTGGGGACCTGGATAAAAGCCCACTCGCCCCTCCAAGAAGGCAGCTGCCAGCTCAGCCAGGGTTAGGAAAAACCCTGTTCCCAAACACCCCCAGCCCCAGGGACATGCTCAGCCCCCGGGACATCTCCATCCCGGGATACGGAGGGGAAAGGAGGAGGAGGATGAGTCCCCTCCAAAAGGGACCCATCCCGGGAGGGGCTGGTGCTGCTCCCCGGCTGGGTCCGGGGCGCCCCTCCTGTGGGGCGGGGAGTGATTATAAAGTAGAATAAAATAAAGACATAAGATATCAAAATAAATGAAAAAAAAAATAAAAGCCAAACCGAAAAACTAAAAAAAAAAAAAAAAACCCCACAAATAAAAACA
>NW_005054576.1:376734-386211 GCF_000277835.1 Geospiza fortis
CGCCGCGCCGGGGGTGTCCTCTCGGCTGGGAGGGGGGGGGGGGGAGCCGCAGGGTGATTTGGGGTTCTAATAGGGTGGGTGTATAAATGTATATCGCTATATGGCTATGAATATACACGTGGTGTTATGTACATGCATATATATATATAAAATATATATATTATATATATATTTTATATATATATATATAAATTTTCCACATGAATATATATTCATATATATTTATGTTTGTAGGTATGTATATGTATGTAATTTTATGTATACATGGTATGCATATATTTTATGTATTTATTTATTTATTTATTTATTTATATGTTTGTGTCCGTGTAAAAACTTAGAATCCCAGAATGCTTTGCTTTAGAAGGGACCTTAAATATCACATTATTCTACACCCCTGCCATGGGCAGGGACATCTTCCACTATCCCAGGTCGCTCCAAGCCCCATCCAAGCTGGCCTTGGACACTTCCAGGGATCCAGCGGCAGCCACAGCTTCGGAATTCTATTCCAGGGCCTCCCCACCTTCATAGGAAGGAATTCCTTCCCAATATCCCGCCTAACCCTGTCCTCTGGCAGTGGGAAGCCATTCCCTGTGTTCTGTCCCTCCATCCCTTGTCCCAAGTCCCTCTCCAGCTCTCGTGGAGCCCCTTTAGGCCCTGGAAGAGGCTCTAAGATCTCTCCAGAACCTTCTATTCTCTGTGCCCATTTCCAGGCAGAACCCAAACCACCTCTGGAAAATAAATGGAAGCCCTGGTTTGGACAGGAAGGGGCAGATGTTGGGGCACATCAGCTCTTGGGGTGAAACTCGTGGCTGGAGGTGCAAGGTTCAGAGCATTCCCCTTGTGAGAACTTGTTAGACACACAGAGTGATCTGTAGTTATAGAAATGTATGGATTGATGGATTGGAAATGTATGGATTGATGGACTGGAAATGTATGGATTGATGGATTGGAAATGTATGGATTGATGGGCTGGGAATGTATGGATGGGGGGACTAGAAATGTATGGATTGATGGGCTGGATGTACTCGAGGGTGTTGCAGGAGGATGTGGGGCCAGGGTGGGTTTGGGGACTCTGGGTCACAGCCCCACTCCTGTCTCTTTCTGCTTTTCCCCACAGGCATCTCCTCTCCTCTGTGCCCAGGCTGCTTGGAAAGGTAATTAATGCATATGGATGGAGGGACTGGAAATGTATGGATCGATGGATTGGAAATGTATGGATTGATGGATTGGAAATGTATGGATTGATGGGCTGGAAATGTATGGATGGAGGGACTAGAAATGTATGGATTGATGGGCTGGATGTACTCGAGGGTGTTGCAGGAGGATGTGGGGCCAGGGTGGGTTTGGGGACTCTGGGTCACAGCCCCACTCCTGTCTCTTTCTGCTTTTCCCCACAGGCATCTCCTCTCCTCTGTGCCCAGGCTGCTTGGAAAGGTAATTAATGCATCTCAGGTGGGTAATTAATTCATCTTGGGTGGATAATTAATGCAGTTCTGTGGCAGAATCACCTAAATATTAACGAGACTTTGTGGCTTGACCGCCCTGGGTCAGCACTGCTCTGCTGAGCCCGGCCCTGGGATTCTGCTCAGAGACCAACCAAAAACTCAGCAAAACCCTGGGCAAAAGTGGGGTGATGATCCCAATGGGATGATGATCCTACACCCAGCCACAGTGGGATCACCCCATCCCAAAAATGGGATTAAAGCCCAAATATCACTCTGAAAGTGAGACCTCACAAGCCTTGATCCACATTCCCAGTTTGCATCAAGATCCACTAATGTAATTCCTGGGATTGTTTTCTGACAGGAGAAGCAGCTGCAGGTCATGGACAAGACCTGGAAAAGATCCACCTGTGACAGGAGAGGGGAATTGCTGAGGGACTCTGAGGCACAGCAATCAGGTGTGTGCACACCTGGAACTCATCTCTCTCCTTTTCCACAGCAAGAGAAGCCTCACAGGAAGGACTTGGCTTTCTGATGCCACCTTGT
Organism: Geospiza fortis; assembly: GCF_000277835.1. Taxonomy (NCBI): domain Eukaryota; kingdom Metazoa; phylum Chordata; class Aves; order Passeriformes; family Thraupidae; genus Geospiza; species Geospiza fortis. Next base: position 378,723 of record NW_005054576.1, read on the forward strand.
GTCTGCTGCAGATGTGAAGTGACATTTCAGACACTGCCAGTAGCCGGTACTGACTCAAAAAGCCTCTTTTTCAACCCAATTCCCCATTCTGCAGCCTCTATTCCCATGATGGCTTTTTACAGGCTCCTGTTTCTTCCCAAGGGCAGAGACATGACTCTGTGGACATCAGAGTCCCTGTCCCAGTCAATATTTGGCCAAATTCTGGAGAGGGCTGCAAGTATTCCTCAAATCCCAGGAAATCCTGTGTTTTCCTGGTGTGTTTGTCAAGTCTCATGTCCAGAGCAGCAATGACTGTTCTGAACAGCTTAAATAAAGCAAAACATGGTGAATGTCCTGGGGAGTGACCAAGGATGGGGATAGGGGCTCCTTTATGAGAAATTTTGCCTCTAACTGGTTTTTCTGGCACCATTTCCTCCAGCTCCAGGTGGCAGCTCGGGCACAGATAATCCAGTGGAGCACAGTGATGGGATTTGTGGAGATTACAAAGGCTGGAAACATTTCTATGGAACATCCAGGTCTGGTCAGACAGGGAAGAGCAAAACCAGCAAGGAACACCTCCTCTCCATCAGCTGCAGCTCCTGGGGTACCTTCTGGGGGGCAAATTTAATGTTTTCCACTCGATTTTAATCAGCTCATCAGCAACAGGCACTGACAGCACACCAGCTAAGAGGTTTATGTTTGTTATTCCCTAAAGATTTGCCTTTGGAATCCAAGAGAGGGAAGTGGCTGCATCTCCAGCCCACTGGAGTTTCCCTGCAAAACTGTCTCCCCAAAATGCCCTGCTGCTCCTCTATTATTTATTTGCACGACCCAGGGACCCTTTTTCCTTTCCTTTCCTTTCCTTTCTTTTCCTTTCCTTTCCTTTCCTTTCTTTTCCTTTCCTTTCCTTTCCTTTCTTTTCCTTTCCTTTCCTTTCCTTTCTTTTCCTTTCCTTTCCTTTCCTTTCTTTTCCTTTCCTTTCCTTTCCTTTCTTTTCCTTTCCTTTCCTTTCCTTTCTTTTCCTTTCCTTTCCTTTCCTTTCCTTCCCTTCCCTTCCCTTCCCTTCCCTTCCCTTCCCTTCCCTTTTCCTTTCCTCCCATGTCCAACAAATCCCTCCTCCAGCCTGAGGATCCCATATGGACCCTACAGGATGGGGGGATGCATTCCCAACGCCCTCGGTGGGGCCATACACGGTGTGTAGATTTGTACTCGTGCCCTTAGGTGTGCGCACACTTGGGAAGGAACCAAAACAGCAAAACCTGACCCTAAAAATGTCCTAAAAGCTTTTTGTCCCCATTTGACGCCTGAAGCAGTCTGGGGTACGTGGCCATGGAGGGAGCTGGGACGTGGTGGGAGATTGAAATCTGCTGTGCTGAGAAATCCTGGGGAGCTGGAACCGGGGACAGGGCTCTGCTCCCTCCTCCTGGGCGCTCCTTTCACAGGAGCTGCACCTGCAGGCTCCCTCGTGTCCCCAGGGTGTCAGGTGACACCCACAGGGCTCCTTCTGGTCTCTGGGGTGGTGGGAGACCCCCAGCACCCGTGCACAAAATAATTGCTTCCCCCCAGCCCTCCTAGAGGCCAATCTGTGACAAATTATCCCAGATGCCCACGGGGGGTTTCTCCCGGGTGGTGCTGGTCCGTCCCGGGGCTCAGAGGAAAGGACACGGGACTCCTCCTGCAGGGTCACTGATGGGACATGGCCCTGGCCATCCCCCACATCTCCCTCCAGGGCAGGACATGGAGCAGAGGAGGGGACTCTGCGGCCCAGGCACTGCAGGGCGCCAGGAAAGTTGGGAAAAGCATAAATCAGCACGAATCTCCGGTTTGCAGCTCCAGGAAGCGTCGAGTTTGATGTGATTTCTGCACATTCCATGATTCTCCAGCTCTCACAAACCACATTTGTAGGGACATTTTTGGCCTCTGTAGGATCCCAGCTGCAGTGGGATCGAGTGGCTGGCATGGGGACGCCACCCTTTTTCCTGCTGTATCCATGGATGTATCCCCACCCCTGGGTGCTGGTCCCCAGTGCCACCATCCCCACCTTCCTCCTGCCATCCCTCCGCGTCCCGCCGGTGTCACCGGGAGCCCAGGGCTCGCGCGGTGCACAGGGTGGCACTATTGCCTTAAAAATCCCGGCTGGGCGCTGGGGACGCCGCCTCTCCGGGCTGGTTCTCCGCAGCCATCCGGGCCTCGCCACCCCGTGGGCTCCCCAGGCTGTGCCCAGCGCCCCAGGCTCAGGCTCACGCAGGCGGGGATGAGCCCGCGCGTTTCCCCGGGGATTTTCCTCTTCCAGGGTAGCGCGGGGGTTTCTGCCCCGCGGTTTGGGTGGAAAAGCTGCGGCGGATCCTGCCAAACTGCCCCAAGGGCAGATGTGTGGCACTGCCCTGGATCAACATCGTGGCTTCTCCCACAACGTCCTCCCAAACCTTCCAGCTCGAACCATTGGAGGATTCTGCGAGCATCCCAAGCACCAGTTCCTCCCCTGAACGAGCATCCCTCCATCCCTGCCCAGCAGAACCTCCTCCCTGCATCCAACGCTGCTCCAGGAGCTCTCTCAAAAGGACCCCGAATTCCTCACTGTCCCGGGATGGAGGAAGAGCATTGAAGGATGGCTCATCCTTGGGAAAACGGGATGCAGGGGAAACAGTTGTCCAGCGAGCTCTGATTACAGTGGGAGCAGAGGAGGAGGAGAAGGGGCTCTCCTGTTGCCAGGAGCCGCTTGAGCCAGTATTGGGCACATGAGCTCGTGGGACTGAGCAGCTTTTTCTGCTCCTGCACCGCCCCTGATCCGACTTCTCTGACTGATGCAAAGCCCCCGGAGGGTCTGAGGCAGGAGCAGCACTGGGAATTCGATTTAAGATTTACGGCTGCTCGAGAAAGGATCGGAGATGTCCCTGTAACACCCACTGTCACCGCCGGGGCTCCTCCCTCCCGGGCTTCCAGCGATAAACAAACAATTTTCATTCCTGCCAGTCACAGCTTTTCCAGCAGCAGCTGCTCCGCTCGGGGATGGAAATCCCTCCGCAGCAGCTGGAGGGAGCAGAGCCCCGCGGGCAGGTCGGGAGGGTCACTGGCAGTGAGTGACAGGGGTCAGGGTTTTTGGGGCGCCCGGGGGTGACCCGGCACCTGTTAGCGGCCGGCACCTCCTCATTGTGCCGCCGCTAATTTCTCACAGCTCTGGAGGCCGTCACTCCAATTAGCGCCCTGTCCCTTCTCCCCGCTCTCGGACTAACGAGCTCTGGCAGGATTCGGGAGTTTTGCTCACAGCTCAAGGCTCCCAAAGACCGGGCTTAACCCTTCACCTGCCTGAGCAGCGCTGCTGACAAGGCCGGGTCACCCAGCGGAGCGCCGGGAGTTTTTGTGGAACGAGCAGGTTCTTCGGGATTGCTTTTAGGGAGAAACATTTCAACTGGAGAAAAGGAGTTGAAAACTAAAGGTGGTTTCTGGTTTTCACAGATTCGTTTAGGTAGGAAAAGACCTCTGAGATCATCGAGTCCAAGTTTTGACTGATCACATGGGGACTCCACCACCTTCCTGACAGCCCCTCCCAGTGTTTTCTGTCAGGAAATTCCTCCTGATGTCCAACCTGAATCTCCCGTGGCACAGCTTGAGGGCATTTCCTCTCATCACTAGAAGTCCAAACTCTTGGTTAGCCCCAGATTTTATCCTCTTCCAGGAGCCAGCACATCGATGGCCCTGCTCCCTCTGTGCATCGGTGCCATCGTCCCCAAGGCACCTCATCCTCAGAGTCCGGGGACCACCACGAAAGCCCCAAACCCACCCTGCAAAGGAGAACTTGGCAGTTGGTTGCCTCCCAAAAATTAAAACAGGAACAAGGTTAACTTTTCCCTAACCCCCCTTTCTGCAGCCAAACAGATGTTCTGTGTCTTTTGGCAGGGGCTGAGCCTTATCAGATCAGAGGGCTTTGAAGGCATCGGTGGGGGAATGTCGGGGCTCGTCCCTTCTGGCAGATTCCAGGTGGGATTTGGAGCTGGATTATGTTGCAATTCAGGGCCTTAAGGGATTTTTTCAGCACGTTCTCCCACAGGCAGGAACCCTCTGCACCAGCACTGAACAGGAAACAACGGAGGATATGTCTGCACCAAACAGGATTATTAATATATTTATATTTAAAGTATTGCATTACAGCAGCTTGGAAAGAGGCTGGCAACCATTTGGCACTGCAGATCCATCCTTCTTCAGCTTTCCCACCATTTCAGGTGTCAGGAATGCTCCAAGTTGCTGAGCATCCATGCAGCACTCTCCTGGAAGACCCTGGACATATTTTAAGCCAGCTCCTGGGATGCAGAGGCTTTGAAATACTGCTGTGTGGAAGCAGTAAATGGGGGCAGGAAGGAAAGGGGAAGGGGGATCTCATAAAACCCAAACTCAAGGAGATATGTGAGGAGGAAGCAGCTTTCCCCACCTGGGATGTCCCTGTGGGATGAAGGGGGAGCAGGAGATGCAGTGGGGTAACAGCAGCAGGACGTGGGTGCAGGGCAGAGGTGGCACACAGGTGCAGGCACTGAAACTGGAGACTGAATATCAATCCAAGGTGTCTGGGGTGTTATCACAAAAACCAGTCTGACCGGCAGCCGAGGGCGTTGGATCCCAGCCGGTCACGCTCCAGGGACGGCGGCTTTATCCCACTGGGCTGGAGCTCTGAGCTTGAGATAACTCCTAAAAAATGACTTTATAAAATAACCCTTCTATTTCCACCTGTTTTGTTTCAGCCTTTTGTTACCGATGTTTTCTTGGAGTAGGTTCAGATTGGATATGAGGAAAAAATTCTTCCCTGTGAGGGTGGTGAGGCCCTGGCACAGGGTGCCCAGAGCAGAAGCTGTGGCTGCTCCTGGATCCCTGGAAGTGTCCAAGGCCAGGCTGGACAGGGCTTGGAGCCACCTGGGACAGTGGAAGGTGTCCCTGCCCATGGCAGGGGGACAGAATTACAAGATCATTTTAAGGTCCCTTCCCACCCAAACCATTCCATGATTCAATGATTTTGTTGTCTTTAGGATTAGCACATGGCCAGATGCTCTTCTCCTTTCAAACTGGAGAAGAAATGACAACAGGGGCAGAGCTCAGAGACAAAGCTGGCCCCAAAACTGCAACGGGGTGTTAAAGTGTGTCAGGAATGTAATCGTGACTAAAACACCCCCACCCCTAATCCCAGCCTGGCGGTCTGAACTGACCTCGGCCTCCTCCAGCTCCACTTTTTCCATGCTCCTCCCACCTCCCTCACCGGCAGGTCCTTAAACCACCTTGGGAGGGCCAAACAAGCTCCAGGTGACTCCGTGTCCTCCCCGAGCCCCGCATTAACCCCTCTGGAACCCGGCAATGCCCCACGGCGGGGAGACAAACGCTGCGAGCTCCCGTTCCTCATCCCTGCTGGGTTTGGCTGCAGTGGGAATCCTTTGGCTGCAAGAGATCCCATCTTTGGCTGCTTGACTGCGGCACAGGTCACTCACAGCCCACAAGAGTTTAACTTCAGGGCAGGTGGAGCAGAGCAGCAGCTCCTAAGGTTTCATCCCTGAACTATTTCTCTAAGGACACCTAAACCAGCAGCAGTGATTAGTGAGAGGAGTTATTTTATCAGCAGCCATGCGAGACTCAGCATACGGCTCCCAACCCAAAACAACCACGTATCCGCCCAAGTGCCAGACAGCTCCTTCAGATAAATCACTCATCCTGTCCTCAGCTTGGATTTGGCAACAAAACCCCCCAAACATCCCTGGCATTGCTGCTCCCAAGCCTGTTTGCGCCTCTCTGCTGTGAAACGCCGGCGGTTTGAGCGGCCTGTTCTTGTAAAAGGGCGGAGCAACCCGGAGATCGGCCGAGAGCTTTGTGTTTGCTGGAAGGGTGCCTGGCGTCCACGAGTGCAGATGTTGGGGGGAGATTAAGCCTAGAAAGTCTTTCTTCAAATTCACAGAGCTGCTGGCCAGAGTAAAATCTGATATTTAATTCTTTAACCTTTATATCTCAACTGCTGCTGAACTGGGTTTTTTAAGGGGGGGTAGGATTACACCCACGGGAGAAGAATTGAAAATCTGTTGCCAGAGTTTTTCCATCGTTTTATTAAAAACTTCCAAAGGTCTAAAATGAAAATGTACACCAACTACAAGGGAACCAATTTGTACACTCACAGTTAAAGTGCTAAAAATTAAACGTTACAAAACCGACACTGGACTACTGTAAACAAGCCTACCAAGAGCCGAGTGCAAGTGGGGTCAGCCACGGGCAGGGACTGCCCCACACATTCCAAGACGTAAAAATCTCCTCGGAGCCCCTTCCCCTCTGCTGAGGAGCTGGGCGTTGTCACAACACGGACACCTGACACCGGAGCGCCGAGGGAGGGGCTGCCAGAGGCGGTACATGCACCGAGTTCAGCAAAAACCGGGAAAACGCCGCGCCCGGGGGGAAAATCAATCCTGATCCCGTTAGGAAAGAAGCACAAGGGGGTAGGGGTAAAGCTTCACATTCATGTGGACATTCTGCTGCTCCGGGAGGACCTGGGGATGTCTCCTGTGCTCTGCTCCGTGCCCTGGTTTCACCACACGGATGGAGCTGCTTTCTGGGATCCTCAGTGCCCTGGAGCTGGGCTGGAGAATCGCTCCCCTGAAGGGTGGCACTGCTCTAGGCTGGCCTGGCTCTTCCTGAGGGGTTTTACCCTCCCTTCTTGAGGGCACGGCTCTCCTTGTGCCCTTCCTGAGGGGTTTTACCCTCCCTTCTTGAGGGCACGGCTCTCCTTGGGCCCTTCCTGAGGGGTTTTCCCTTCCCTCCTTGTGGGCACTGCTCCAGGCTGGCCTGGCTCCTCTCCTTGTGCCCTTCCTGACAGATTTTCCCTTCCCTCCTTGTAAGCACTGCTCCAGGCTGGCCTAGATCTGCTCCTTGTGCCCTTCCTGAGGGATTTTCCCTTCCCTCCTTGCTGGAACCACTCAGGAGCGGTGCTGGATTTGGCTGTGACCAGATTTCAGTTCCAGTGCCACCCTGTGCTCACAGACCCTCCTAGAGCTTAAAGCTGCCAGCACCAAATCTGGCTCTGAGCTGGAAGAAGAGGGAAAACACAAACACACTGATGCCCAAACGTGGCTGTTTGCTGCTGCTGCTGCTGGGCTGTTTATGCTTTCAAAAAGAGCAGCAGCCTCTTCCATGCAATGGGACCGCAGCTCCAATCCGGGATATTTGACAGGAGCTGAAGGGGTTAAGAAAGAAGGAACACCACAGACTCAGGGGGATCTGTTGTCAGTGCAGTGGGGCTGGCAAAGCAGGAGATCCCTGGGAACACTGGGAATGAGGAGCCATGCACTTTGCAGGAAGCTTTGACGGAGCAATTCCACGGAGCAGAGATTTGGGGCTGCAGCCGTCGTGTGCGTGGGAGGGACAGGGATGAAGGTTGGGGTGAGCTGGGGAAGCCAGGCGCTGTCCAGCTCCCCTGCCTGCTTCCTGGAGAGAGATCCAGCTTCTGGTGGCTGCAGGGACCCCAGGAGGAGCTGTTCAGCTGCAGGGACAC
>NW_005054576.1:386235-389452 GCF_000277835.1 Geospiza fortis
GAATGCCCTCCTGGCTTGGGGGCAATTTAAAGCTTGGCACCAATCCCACAGACCGGGCACTCGGGCTGGAGCTCTCACCAGGCAGGAAAGCACCCCAAACCCACTCCTGCTGCCCCTGCCTGAGATGCTGCTGGGGCCACATTCAAACTGGGATGCACTTCAGAGCCCCTGCACACGATGAGTTGGGAGCTGCAGCCCGGTGAGCTCCAGCTGGGGAGCTGCAGCAGAGCTGGGGCATTGCTCCACGGTGAGGGAGGAATTCCTCTCTTCCCGATGAGTTGGGAGCTGCAGCCCGGTGAGCCCCAGCTGGGGAGCTGCAGCAGAGCTGGGGCATTGCTCCATGGGTGAGGGAGGAATTCCTCTCTTCCCGATGATTTGGGAGCTGCAGCCCGGTGAGCCCCAGCTGGGGAGCTGCAGCAGAGCTGGGGCATTGCTGCACGGTGAGGGAGGAATTCCTCTCTTCCCGGGAGGAATGCCCTGCCAGGAGAGCACAGCAGTGCTGGCTCAGGTGTTGAAGGTAGAAGGGAGGGGCAGGGAGGCAAAAATCCCAGCCAGAACCCCAGTCTGAGTTTAATCACCTCTCTGGGGTGACGGGAGCCTGTCCCCTCAGGATCAGCAAGGAACGACTCAGACATTGCCATCTGGAAGCAGGACTGGGACTGAGCCTCACAAATTAACAACATTTCCAGCAGGATCCTTCTCCAAGCTCCAACAGTGCTCCTCTCCCTGCCTCTGAACAAGTCAAAGCATTGCTATAATTTATTTTAAAAAAATACTGGAAGTTGAGCCAGGAGGATCAACGTAAACCCTTGAGCTTATTTATTCAGTTCCAGTGTTTAGGAAAACTCAGTTTATCCAGATTTCTACCAGATCACCCCTTGGAGGCAGTGAGTCAGGAGGAGCTGGATTGGAAAACAGCAAAGGTTCCACCCTTGGGGCTTCCAGGGAGTTGCAGCTTCTCCTCCCTGAGTCGCTCCAAAGGATTTTTCCACAGCTTTGGATGTGGACAGTTACTATCCTTAGGCCAGGGCTATCCTTAGGCTGGGACTATCCCTGGGCTGGCCCCAGGGCTGTTTGCTGAGCAAACAGGCAAAGCAGAGCCTGCTCTGCCCCAGGGCCCTGGGGGCTCACAACAAAGAGCTTTGTTATTCCACGCTGGGCTCCATTTGCCCTCTCCTCCTGACCCGCTGGAAGCAAGAGAGACAATTTGGGATAAATCCGGGAGCCTTTGATTGCACAGCACACAGGTTATGAGCTGCAATTAAAACGAGTTAATTGTGGAGCAGCTCCTGCCCTCGAGGTTGGTGCACAAAGGTTTCTCAAAATGCCTCCAGCAGGTCAGGGAGGGAATTATGGAAGGACAATGCAAAAATAAGGATTTGTTTCCCAGCAGTGATTACTGAGGTAGGTTTGCAGCCAGCAGTGTTTCCCTGCGCTGGATCAATCTCCACAGAAGATGCTCCAGAAGATCTCCAGCACCATCCTGGATTTCTGCCTCCAGTGTATCCCAAGGGATCCTTTCCACACAAAAAAAAGCCCAAGCTGAGAATTCCCTGCCATGAATCTGCAGAAGGGGATTAAAACAACCACAGCAGAGGCAGATCTGTACCCAAGATCCCTGAACTGGGGATCCAGCTGCCACATCCTCCTTTTCCCCATCTGGGGGCAGCTCCTGCCTCAGTTTCTCCACCCATCTCTGAATTCTTGCTCAGCACAGAGAATCCTCCCCAGACCAGCTCTGACATCACACGGAAGGTGGGGAATCATTGAATAAACTCCTGTGGTCCCCTGGCCTCAGCTGCTGGGGTTTGTAAACAGGCTCAGCTCTGGCTGTGAGGACGGGCTCTACATTCCTGTTTGGGGGACAAATTCAGCTTTCCTGTGATAATCTTATTTTTTTTTTTTAATAGATCAGGAACAGGCAATCTCAGCTTTTTTACATGACTCTAAAAAATAAATGGCTGAATATTATCTAGATAACTGCTTTTAAAACCCATCTCTTCCTACAGAAACTGTAAACGAGTAGAAAATTTAAATAGTCTTTTGTAAAAAAGCAAGGACAATACAAGTTATAAAAAAATCGCTCTTCCCTGCCTCTCTCTTCCCCCCACCCTGTGGAAAACTGAGCCTGGACAGCTCTGGGAAGAGCTGGTGATCCTCAGAGGAGCTTCCTTTCATTCCTGTGGCGTTTCCAGGGTCACCAAACGCTGCCAGCTCGCAGGAATGTCCCTCGGGCAGCGCTGGCCGTGTCCCCTGCAGGGAGGCGCACGGAGGGATTCCTTCAACCATCACGAGTTCCCTCAAGTCTCATCAGAACAACTCCCAGCACCACCCCGACGCCGAGGTTTCAGCCAAGCCACCGAGGTTTCAGCCAAGACACCGAGGTTTCAGCCAAGCCCACGGAAGGAGGGACACAGGGAGGGGGAGAGAGAAGGGAGGGGGAGATTGTTTTCCACAGAGAATTAGGAATTCAGCAGTCGTGTCCGACGAGGAACAGTTATCAAATAAATAATTACCTCCAGAGAGGTTCAGAGCACACAACCAGCTTTTTACTCAGCGACTCAAGTCCCACGCAGAGAAGCCGAGCCCGGCTGAGGCTGAGGATGACTCCGAGCGCTGTCACCGGGCTGAGGAGGGTCAGGCGCTGGTGCCATCCTCCTCGATGACGCGGTTCATGCTGGTGCCGTGGGTGATGTGTGTCATTGGGTTGCTGCTGAGGTCCCTGACGCTGCTGTGCCGCGACTGCTCGTTCAGCCGGTGGCAGCTGCTGTGGCGCGAGTGGTCGGTCAGTCGCGACATGCTGCCGTGAGGTAGTCGTTCCTCCACGCCCCTGTAGCTGCAGGGAGTGTACCTGATTGAGGGGAACAGAGTGATCATCAGCCATGTGAAAAATGCGTATTTTATTATTGGCTTCTCGCAAATATTCACATGAATATGATATGTGTTGCGTTAGAAAGTAATGCTGGATTAATTCTCTTAAATAGTGTGGTAAATATAGTTTTAAGTTATGAAAAATGTTAAAATAGAAACGATGGGTGTAGTAACAAAGTAAGATACTTTTGTTATGAGTAGAAAAGCTGCCCATTTTTTTAAAAGGTTGCAGAGTTCACGGGTTGGGCCAGTTGCTGCCAGGGTGGAGTTCTAACTGTTTGTTGTTGTAATCACCTGTCGTTTTCATTAACTACCTGTTGTTGATGGTTAAGAATTCCCCCTTTTA
>NW_005054576.1:389538-391304 GCF_000277835.1 Geospiza fortis
TTGAAGTGATGCCTAGATGTGAGGAACAGAATCCAGTATCCGCTAAGACCCTGTTTACCCCTCAACCTAACCTAAAGATGTCAGCTAGACAGAAGACCTCAAATGTCAAACCAAAAATGGGAATCTGCTGGTGCTCTCGTGAGGACAGAACCCCCAGCTCTGCCCACAGAGCAGCGGACACAGCTGCACTCTTCCTCCTCCTCCTCCGTGCCACTCCTGGGAGCGCGGACCCGTTGGCTCTCCCCACCTGAGCTGATCACTTTTAATAAAGGCATTAAGAAGAAGAAAGATCTCCTGTCCGTGTTTATTTCACTTTTTTTAAAGAAAAGACTTGCAACGAGATAGCAGCCACAAGACACCTCAGTCTTTCAGAGGTAAAGAATTTATTGCTCCATTATCAGAAGAAATGAACTTCTTCCTGCCTCGAAGGCGCTGTCAGGATTCAGAGGAAGAAGCTGAGGATGACCAGACAGAATCCTGTGTTTGAATGGAATTTATGCATCATGTATGAGGTGTATGAATATGCAACAAGCTATTGTTTTTAAAAGTTAATCTTTTGTTAACAGGTGTCCTTTTTTGGGCTTGTGCTGCCCAGAAAAAGGTACCTGGACATCTGTAACTCTTTGTCTCTATTGTCTCACATTGTCCTAATTCAATTTGTCCAAATTATTATTACTCTAACTGTATTGCTATTTTTATAACCATTTTATTACTATTAAACTTTTAAAAATTTAAAAACAAGTGATTGGCGTTTTTCACAAGTGAGCTGCTGGAGGAATGTAAATAGAGCTCACGTGAGGTGAGGCATTCCCTGCTCAGCTCCCACAGCCCCGGGCAAAGCGTTTCAGCTCCTCACAATGGGTCTCACTCCAGCACTGGCTGGTATTGGTAATTAGGGGAGTGAAACGCTCGGTGATTAATTACCCTGGAAACCTTAGCTCCACCTCAACGCAAACCCGTGCCCTTGTTTACTTCGGCAGGGCCAGGAGTATTGACAGACACAAAATCGACTGACACACGGACAAAAGCAGCCAGGAAAGTGCTGAGCTGACCTTGGGCAGCTCTGTTTTCCCACAGACTGCCTGAAAACCAGCGCTGGACACAGCCCTGCTGTGTAATTAAATCACCAAGACCAGCACACACTGAAAATATCAGGGCATTTTTTCTCTTTCCAGTCCAGACACTGACATGGAGAGGAGATGCACCAGAACATCCAATTTTAGCAGAATTGTGGCCACGAGTCTGGCTGGAAGGGGCCTGTCCAATCCCAAGGTTTGCCCATAGAGGTTTTGGACTCCCCACATCTGGAATTGTCTGAGGACAGGCTGGACAGGGCTTGGAGCAACCTGGGACAGTGGAAGGTGTCCCAGGGAGGTGGAATGAGAAGATCTTTAAGCTCCCTTCCCAAACCATCCATAATGCCCCGAATTTTTGGAAGACCTATCCTGGATTGCAAGGTAAGTGTGTATTCTATTGCCATCTGTTAGAGGTGGGGCAGTTATCTTCTGTTCATTGGGCAGTTTTTCTTTATCTCTTCCACAACCAATCCTCCCTCCAGGAGATCTCTTCTGTTCATGGGCCAGTGAGTGTCCCTGATAAAATTCCATCATCCCACTGGGAGATGCTCCACCCAAAGGGAGGAGCCAAGCATTCCTACCCGGATCTAATCTGAGATTCCGGGTCACCGCCCAGAGAGTGGAGCCAAGCATTCCTACCTGGATCTAATCTGAGATTCCGGGTCACCGCCCAGAGAGTGGAGCCAAGCA
>NW_005054576.1:391821-398637 GCF_000277835.1 Geospiza fortis
ACTGCTGTTACTGTTGTATTTTCTGAAAAATCCCTTCACCGGCATTTCTTCTCCTGGGAAGCTGAGAAGCTTCAGAGAAAAATGAAAACAATAATTATCCGATCCGCTTCTCCTGTGTTTTGCTGCTTTGGAATGTGGTTTGGACATTGTTTACCAACGGGTCATTGTTTGATTGGTTTCATGTGAATTGTTTTGACTTAATGACCAATCACAGCCAGCTGTGTCAGGACTCTGGAGAGTCACAGGTTTTTCATTAGTATCTTGTTAAACCTTTTGTCTGTATCCTTTCTCTGTTCTTTAATATAGTTTTAGTATAGCATAATATAATATAATATAATATGATATGATATAATATAATAATATTTCTTCCTCTAAGATGGAGTCAGATTCATCTTTCCTCCCAAAACAAGGGACTCTGAAAATACCACACACCTTGACCCACAGGGTGTCAGGTCAGATTCTAATTCTGTCAGTGTTGTTTTGTATTACTGCATTGTTTGTTTGTTTGTTTGTTTTTAATTTTCCTAGTGAACTGTTATTCCTGCTCCCATATCTTTGCCTGAGAGCCCTTAATTTCAAAATTATAATAATTTTGGGGGGAGGTGTCCTAGGGTGATGTTATGACGCTTGTATCCCCATTGGTGTGTTCTGTTTATGCTGGATAGCATGTTCTGTGCCTTCAGGACTGGCTCTGAGAGCAAATATTTTGTTTTGGTTTTGTCATCAGCTGCTCCTGCACGGCTGGCAGGACACACAGACAGGGCAGTACACAGCGCTGCTTTTGCTTTTTGCTTGGCTTTTCGCTTTACTCTTGCTTTTTCCTTCTGCTCCTTAGTTAGTTCAGCTAAGCAGTCTGATTTTTTCCCTGGACTGTTTTTCCTTTCCCTTTTTTGGAACCACTCGAACCTGCTCCGGACTGGGGCCTGGGAACACCGAGAGTTTGCACCTTGTGGCTGCAGCAGCTGCCCCAGCACAGGAGGGACTGATAACAGAGCGACCACCCCAAGAGAGACTTTCTGAATTTGTCATCTTTTTAGTGCGGTGACAGAGTGGTGTCATCTGGTATTGTTCATTTTGTGTGCTGGGGGTGCTGTGCCTGTTAAATAAACAGGTTCTTTCCACTTCTCTCCAAGGAATCCTTCCCAAACCGATTGAGGGCCGTGTGGGTTTGCTTTCTGGAGGGGCCCCTTTTGGAGGTTTTCTCCCAAATTTGCCCTAAACCATGTGAAATACAAAGCTGTGTTTGGTGTCAGGTACATACAGGCAACGTGTGGATTTGTGATTGTGATATGTGTGGAAACCAACCATGGGACAGTTATAAAGACAAATTCTAATAAATAACTGAGGAAATAAAGCATGGAATAAGGCCTTTGAACCTATCCTTTGTTTGCAATGAAACTTTTTAAGTCTTAAGTTGATTGAGGAGCATTTGAATTAAAGCTTTAAGGATGTTGCTTTTTGACAGTAAGTTTCTGCTTGTAGCTAAGCCTTAAAGAGTTTTGCAATAATAACCCTTTGAAGTATAATTGTAGAATATTGCTTGTAGTAAGGATCTTTCAAACTATAGCTTTAGAATCTATATAAAGGAAACGTGCTTATCTCACACCTTAACAAAACAGTGAAAAGCAGCTTGAGAAAGGAAGATGAACACCAACTCAAGGATTGATAGCTGCGAACAAGGGAAGCTGGACATCAGTGTTACGAGATTTACAGTCCTTGCAATTAAAAGTTGGACCCACGTCTGGAGAGCTGGACCCCACCAGATGGGATATTCCTTCCTTCCTCTGGAAACCAGACCCCACCACCTGGGAATACTCCTTTTTGAGATACACCCTGAGAAAAACTAAATCACAATAATGTATAGAATTGTGACGTAAAAATTGGGAATAGGAACTGCTGATGAGTAAAAATTGGGAATAGAAACTGCTGAGAAAGCTCATGAGTACCCCTAAAAATAAATACCTGTAAGCCTCAACTATGGGTGTGCAGTTGGAGGGAAAACTTCCCCCACTGTACCCAGCGCTGCCCTGCTCATACTTTACCATATTAATTAATAAAGTGTTTGCTGCTTGAATATTGGCCTAGTCAAGTTTCTCATTTCTAACAAGCAGGACAGGAGGGGTTTTCCATTTTCCATCTCAGGGGAGGCTCCTGCCTCCCTCAGCAGCCCCCCTCTGCTCAAACTGTTATGAGCAGAAAAGTTGTCCATGTTTTAAAGGTTGCAGAGTTCACAAGTTCAACCAATTGCTGCCAAGTTGGAGTTCTAACCATTTGTTGTTAATAATTTCAGGTTGTAATCACCTGTCGTTAATAGTTTTCCTTTAATTACCTGTTCTTGATGGTTAGAAAGCCCCCTTTGTGGGGTATCCCCCTGCTGCTGCCCGGAAGGTGGGGCTGTGAGGAGGGGGTGACATCGGGGCTGGCATGCAAATGAGGAAAGCCCTCACCAAACCCAGGCAAAACCCCTAAAAACAACGAGCCACCACGGAATTAAGAGATCTGAGTGATGTCTAGACGCGAGGAATGTTATGAATAGAAAAGCTGCCCATTTTTAAAAAAGATTTGCAGAGTTCACAGGTTGGGCCAGTTGCTGCCAGGGTGAAGTTCTAACTGTTTGTTGTTGTAATCACCTGTCCTTTTCATTAACTACCTGTTGATGATGGTTAAGAATTCCCCCTTTTGTCGAGGGGCACCCTGCTGCTCCCTGGGGGGGACATCGGGGTTGGCACGCAAATGATGTTGGAGCCACCATGCAATGGGAGAAGCCCCTCACCAAACCGAGCCAAAAACCCCTAAAAACAACGAGGAATTGACGGAACAAAGTGATGCCTAGATGTGAGGAACAGAATCCAGTATCTGCTAAGACCCTTTTTACCCCTCACCCTAATCTCATAAGTCGTCGGCTTGACAGAGGACCCCAAATGTCAAACCAAAAATGGGGAATCTCCTGATGCTCTCTTGAGGACAGAACCCCCAGCTCTGCCCACAGACCAGCAGACACAGCTGCACTCTTCCTCCTCCTCCGTGCCACTCCTGGGAGCAGCTGGTGAGCACAGACCCGTCGGTTCTCCCCACCCGAGGTGATTTTTACTAAAAGCATTAAAAAGGAGAAAGATCTCCCGCCCCGTTTCCTTCAGAACCGCGCCCGTACCGTCCGTCCCGCGAGCGGTGCAGGCTGCCGTGGTAGCTGCTGACTTTGCTGTGGACGCTGCCAGCCTTGCTCCTCTGCTCGTCCAGCACGGCCAGCTGCGTGGACGAGGCGTGCGTGGAGGTGCCCTGCGTGGAGGTGCCCCGCGACTTGCGGATGATGGGCGTGTTGGGGTCCCTCAGCAGCGACTGCGCGAAGTCCGGCTCCTGCAGCACCTGGCGGCTCTCGTTGACGACTCTGAGCGGAGCAATTAGCGGTAATTAGCGCGGTGTAAAAGAGATCACAGCGCTGGCTTGGCCAACCAAAGCATCATGTACGTGATAATGTCCCTGTGTGGTTATTTTAGCCCCCTGTGTGGTTGTTTTAGCCCAGCTGAATCCTTGAAGGATGGACCTAAAGTCACCGAAGGATGGAGGAGTCACCAAAAGCTTTCTGTTTTAAAGCATCTTAAAGGACATTATATCCTACTATATCTTATAAAATATCCTAATATTTATAAAATTTCTAAATTTTAAAATTATTTCATATTTTAATAAATTTTATAATTTAATAATAATTTTTTATAATATTTATAAATTTTATTTATACATAATATCCTAATATTTATAAAATTCCTAATATTTATTAGGAACTTCTGCTCTTTTGTCCATGCCCTGAAATATTTTCTAGTCTGCAAATCAGAAATATTTATTTGGAAAGCACCAACCCACGGCTACCACAAGATCACACAGATTGTCTCTAAATCGATGCCAACCTTAATCTAAATTAATGCCAACCTTACAGAAGCTCCAAGAAATTCTTATTGTCACTTTATCAAGCTGCTCTTCAGCACCAATGCATAAGGAAGATTAAACCAGAGATAAAAGCTTTCAGCTGCAGCCACGGTGAGAGGAACCTGCATTTAATTCCAATTTAAAGCTCTGATTCAGCTGGCTGGATGCTCATTTATAAATAAAAAGTTTCCGTTCCGCCTAAACACCATGAAGTGTTTATTTGACACTTAATTCTTGTTAAAAACATTTTGAAGATGAACAAATGTAGGTTTGATTCTGGAAACAAATATTTAGGGAGAAATAAGGAATTTTTTGTCCTTCCTGGCCCCACTCTGGACAGTGACTTTTCCATCCATTCCTGCCTTTGTGTCTGTGAAAAACCAGCCCAGGGCAGCTAGGGAAGGGTTAATCTGTGAAAAATCCGCGCTCACTCCTTTTTCCTGCGCCCGTGGAAGAAGCTGGCCCACTCAAAGCAGGTCTTCTTGCTTCCAACCCAGAACACCGAGGGGATCCCAACCACCAGGGCCATCAGGTACTTCATGAGGAACAGAATCAGATCTGGACGGCTCATCTGAGTGACCTGGGGAGAGAAAAAGAGAGGAAAGGAAGGTTCCACCACCCATCCTGGCTCACCACTGACTGAAATCATCCCTCCCTGCCCTGAGGCAAAGCAAACATGGTCAGGGCTCCTTTGTTCCCCATGACCAGAGCTCGGCAGGGCCCAGAGCTGCCCCACACAATGGAAGTCCTGGCCTTTACTTGTATCTCTGCTCTTTTGTCCGTGCCCTGAATAATCCTGAACTATTTTCTCGTCTGCAAATCAGAGAGAGTCGTTCCTTTGATGGGATTAACCTACACAGGACCAGGTGCTGGAGCTGCTCTTGGGAAAAATGCCAGTGGACGCTTCATGGATGGTCAACACTGGTCCTTTGTTCCTCGGAGGGTTTCCTGACTCCCTCCCTCGGGAATTCAAGGCTCTGGCCAGGTTCAAGTGCCTGGTTCTTATCAACCCAGCCAAACTTTCTCTCCTCAGGCAGAAAACCCTCACAAGATCAATTTTTCCATGTATTTTCATGCCCAAAGAGTTTGTTTGGAGGAGAAGACAAAGATTTTCCTTCCAGGAAGGTCTGTAGGGTATCTGAAGAACAAACACCCAGGAGCTTTCTGGAATTGATAACCTGGCTCAAAAACGGAACCTTCAGGGAGAGAGAACTTCCAGAGCAAGCCTGGAAGGGGCCACCAAGGTGCGGAGGGAAGGAACAAACTCGTGGTGGGGAGAAGTCCTCTGTGAGCATCTGCGTGGTGACCGTGGAATTCCAACAATTCCAGTAACTGGGAGAACCGGGATAAAGGCTGGGAGAGCTGGGGGTGCTCACCTGGAGAAGGATCCAGGGAGAGCTCAGAGCCCCTTCCAGGACCTAAAGGGGCTCCAGGAGAGCTGGAGAGGGACTGGGGACAAGGGATGGAGGGACAGGACACAGGGAATGGCTTCCCACTGCCAGAGGGCAGGGATGGATGGGATATTGGGAATTAGGAATTGTTCCTTGGGAGGGCGGGGAGGTCCTGGGCTGGATTTCCCAGAGCAGCTGTGGCTGTCCCTGGATCCCTGGCAGTGTCCAAGGCCAGGCTGGATGGGGCTTGGAGCACCCTGGGATTTCTGGAAGGTGGCCCTGCCCATGTCAGAGAATAGAACAGGACAAGCTCTAAGGTTCCTCCAACCCAAACCATTCTGTATGATTCTATTCATCTCATGAAACCTGGATTTTCCTCCCAGTCCTCCCTGGCTTGCTTTGGTCTTTACTATAAAAACTATTTTTGATTTGTGCAATCCTTCACAGCTACCATCATTTCTGTCTCATTTCCTTCACCCTCATACTCTTGACCTGAGTTTTCCGGTCACTCTCATACTGTCCAAACCCTTTCAAATATCAACTCTTCCCCTTGGTTCTGCTTCTGCTTCAAGGTCCAACAAGGAAGGAAATGCTGGAGAACCTGGAAGGAGGTGAGAGCACAGAGGACGGCAGGATGATGCAGACTGAAGCCAAGGAGTTCCTGTGAGGGCTGGAATGGATTTCCCAGAGAAGCTCTGGCTGCCCCTGGATCCCTGGCAGTGCCCAAGGCCAGGCTGGACGGGGCTTGGAGCAGCCTGGGACAGTGGGAGGGGTCCGGGTTGGAACTGGAGGAGTTTTGGTCCCTTCCCAAACCATTCTGTGATTCCAGGATCCCAAACACCCCCTGGCCCCCAAATAACTTAACAAGAGGTTCCCTGACTTTTGTCGCAGCTGAGGGAGATTTCCAAACCCCTTGAATTTTCCTACCACCTTGAGAATTTTTATTTTTCTCTGGAGATGAGGGCAAGAGAGAACACAGAGGACAGACAGCGGAATTTTCCTGATCCCAACAGGAATAATCTGAGTGCCCTGTGCCAGGGGGATTTGCCAGAAATAGGCTCCCACCTAGTAAGGCATAATAAAATTAATTTAAACAGATAATAATAAATAATAATAATAATAATAATAATAATAATAATAATAATACAATTAATGCTGAGGAGCAACACTGGTTTAACCCAGCACATCCAGGTTTAATATTTTGGTATTATCGCACCAGGTTTAATATTTTGTATTATTGCGCATTTTGAGTCCTGTCAGCACTGGAGATGGAAAACAGGAGTGCAGAAATGCCACGAGCATAATTAGGAGATGATCCTGGATTTCTCCATCCACCTCTGCCCCAGGGATGCTGAAGGGCCTTGGGCACCACTGGACCCTCCTACAGCGTTTTAAGAAAAGTTCTGAGGTGGTTTTGTAGCCAAATTGTGAAATTCCACCCAATATTAACCATTACCCAATAAGAAATTACCCAGCAAAACACAGCTCTCAAAAATCCACATTA
>NW_005054576.1:398647-399668 GCF_000277835.1 Geospiza fortis
ATATATTATATACTATTCATCATATATTTATTATATTATATTATTATATAATATATTATATTATATATTATTATTTCATCACAAGCTCGTTTGGCACTGAGTGAAATAAGTGGGGAAATTCATCATTTTGTAATGAAGGCGACATTCATTCATTTTTATATTTAATTATTTATATTTAATGATTTATATTTAATTATTTATATTTATATTTGATTATTTATATTTATATTTAATGTGCACGGGGTGAGGTCTCCCCAAGCAAAACTTCTGGCCTGAAGGGAATCGAATTTTGAATTTTTCATCAAGAACAAAGCACCAGTTCTGCCCACTGCACTAATTCCACCGAGACATTGCAACAAATCGCTCAACAGCAAAAACCTCCTGGCCCAACGTGCTCCTGCCGAGCGCTACACACAATTCCAAGCGAAAAAAATTAAAATAAATCCACCCCACAAATCTTCCGGGTGAGAGGAAGCACGTCCTGCTCGTTGGCGAGCAGAGTTATTAAACATCATCCCGCACTTTTCTCCAAACCAAGCCTCAAAGCAGCAAGTTCAGGGAGTAACGCCCAATAAATTCACATTAATGCTGAGTGACCGCACTGTTTGGAACAAAATCCATCTGCAGACACCGGGTGTTTATAATAGTTAACAACATTTCTGATAATTAACACTGCAAAAATGAAACATGGAATGATTCTTTAAGGTTTATTGGGGTAAAAATCAAATGTTTGAGCCCAAAGGCATTGGGACAGAACACCAGCTTTAAAAACAGCAAAATTAGGCAAAAACTCACTCGTGTTCATCAACAAAATTGAGATTTTTTTACTGCCCAGTTACTTAGGAAGAGTCAAAAATACAAATTAATTCACCACACATGAAATGATGAATTCACCTGGAATATTCAAATTCCACAAGGCGCCTCGGCCAAAATGCCAAATATTTAAATATTTTCCAGAAGTATCTCTGATCCTCATCTCTTCTGGTATAATTATATATTATATATTAAAAATATATTAAAT
>NW_005054576.1:399817-401982 GCF_000277835.1 Geospiza fortis
GAATTGAAAAGAAGTTCAGGAGAATTTAAAACTTATTTTCACCTAAAGCTGGAATTTTCACAATTCCAAAATTGAATAATAAAACTAAAATGATGAGTGTGTAATTTAAATAAAAGTGTAAATATCACACAGTAGAAAACTTAAAGTTTTAAAATACAGTAAAATATATAAAACAAGATAAAAGTTTTAAAACAAAAGCTTGTCCTTCTTCTTCACCTTCTTCTTTATAAGTTTAAATAATATTGTGTAATTAAATAAAAAGTCCACATTTTGAGCCACAAATAGACACTCTGCACCAACAAAATTAAAATTCCCTGTTTTATCTAAAACCAGAGCCTGAGGAGCTGTGAAATCACAATTATCACTTTTTATTTTATTTTATGTTATTTTATTTTATTTTAGATGGGGATCAAAATTATCACTTTTTATTTTATTTTATGTTATTTTATTTTATTTTAGATGGGGATCAAAATTATCACTTTTTATTTTATTTTATGTTATTTTATTTTATTTTAGATGGGGATCAAAATTATCACTTTTTATTTTATTTTATGTTATTTTATTTTAGATGGGGATCAAAATTATCACATTTTATTTTATTTTATTTTATTTTATTTGAGATGGGGATCAAAATTATCACATTTTATTTTATTTTATTATTTTATTTTATTTTATTTTCTCAGAGATGGGGATGTGGCAATGCCATCAGACCCCTCAGCACCAGCGAGTGAATTCCACTGCTGATGGAAAAAAAGAACCACTTTAAACCCAATTTTAGCATCTGCATTGCTGTTACCAGCTGAAACAATAACTGGAACATCTTTAATAAATTTAATTTATCATTTCTTGTTTCCCAGACCCTTCCTGATGTTTCTATAGCTCAAAAATCCTCCACCAAAGGCTTTCAAAATTCACTTTTCACCCTGGAAAGCTCAAACCCAGACAGAGATCTCCTCTGGGCCATAAAAAATGGGATAATTTCTGGTTTTTTAGATAAAAACCTGTTTGTTCTGAACACCGGGAGCCGCTTGGCGAGGCCCTGGGGCCGCGTGCTCAGAAATGAGAATTTTCCCAGAGAAAAGAGAATTCTGATTTTGTGTTTTCCTCCAGACCTGACCGCATTCCTGGGAATGTAAAAGGGGTTTGTGCACTCCAGGAACGCGAGGATTTGGAAATTTCATGGATTTTCAGAATGGTTTGGGTGAAAAAGGACCTGGAAGCTCATCCAGTTCCAACCATGGAACCTCCCACCACCCCAGGCTGCTCCAACCCAACCTGGACAATTCCAGGGGCGGGGCAGCCACCAATTCCTTGGGAATTCCATTCCTTGGGAATTCCATTCTTTGGGAACTCCAGTCTTTGGGAATTCCATTTTTTGGGAATTCCGTTCCATTCTTTGGGAATTTCATTATTTCTCTGGGAATCCCATTCTTTCTTTGGGAATTCCATTCTTTGGGAATTCCATTCCATTCTTTGGGAATTTCATTCCTTGGGAATTCCATTCTTTCTCTGGGAATCCCATTCCTTCTTTGGGAATTCCATTATTTGGAAATTCCATTCCTTCTTTGGAAATTCCATTCTTTCTTTGGGAATTCCATTATTTGTTAATTCCATTCTTTCTTTAGGAATTCCATTCTTTCTTTGGGAATTCCATTCTTTGGGAATTCCATTCTTTCTTTGTTAATTCCATTCTTTAGGAATTCCATTCTTTCTTTGGGAATTCCATTTTTTGAGAATTCCATTCTTTGGTAATTCCATTCTTTCTTTAGGAATTCCATTTTTGGGGAATTCCATTCTCTCTTTAGGAATTCCATTCTCTCTTTGGGAATTCCATTCCAGGGAAAGAAGGAGATGCAGGATTTGCGCTGAGGGCCCCGCGCCGCGCTCGGAGCTGCTCAGGCGCATCCCAGGAGCTCTCACCCAGCAAGCTCTGTCAGATTCAGGGATCACAAATGAAATAAAGTGAATAATAAATAAATAAATAAATTTAAAAAATGAAATTTCCGCAGCCAGTTCCTTCCCTCCCATCTGCTGGGCTGCTGCAGAGAAGTTTTTCCCGCGGTGAATCCAGGAATCCTCAGCAAATGTGGAATTTGATGGGTCCCCATGAGGAAATGGTGAATCTGACTCCATGTTCTTAAAAGGCTAATTTATTATTTTGTGGT
>NW_005054576.1:402404-403692 GCF_000277835.1 Geospiza fortis
AAATATATAATACAATATATAATATATATAATATAACATTATAATATTATATTATATTATATTGTATTATATTATATTATGCTAAACTACACTAAACCTAGAGGAAGGCCACAGACAGAGAGCTACAAAGAACGATAATTAAAACCCCTGACTCCTTGACACAGCCTGACCGTGATCGGTCATTAAATCGAAACAATTCACACGCTGGAGAAGCGATCTCCAAACCACATTCCAACGCAGCAAAACACAGGAGAAGCAAATGAGATCATGTTGTTTCCATTTTGCTCCCAGGTTTCCCCGGAGGCGAATCCTGGGCAAAGGGGATTTTTCAGGAAACGCGACAGCGACAAGGGAACGCTCGTCCCTCACGGTGGGCAGGTGCTCACAAAAAGGTTAAAAACACCGATTTCCACCTTCCTCCAGGGAAAAGTGAGGCTGCTCCACGGGCCCACTGCTCATTTCCATGTTTATCTAACTCATTCCTGAATATTTTCCCCTCCTGCCCCCAAAATGATCAATCACAGCTGCTTTTTCCTGACTCTTCCCACGTGGGAAAGCACAAATTAATCAGCACAGGGGGTGTGGGGGGGGAAAAGCAACCACAGCACCTGTCCCCCTCCTCTGGGGCAGTAACTCCAATTATTTGATATTTCCCTCAGGATAAAATGCAATGAAATTCAAATTAACCTGTGCTTTTGTTGAAAATGGGAAAGATTTCAGGAGTGTTTCCATCACTGAGATCCAGGATTACACTCACAATCTGTTTTCCAGTTAACAGGGTAGGATTTGTCACTGTAAATTATTATTATTAAAATCTTGCTTTATTGCTTAAAAAGCAATGAAATTCAAATTAACCCGTGCTTTTGTTGAAGATGGGAAAGAGCAAAGAGAATCTGATTGATTTCAGAATTTTTTCCATTGCTCTGAGATTCAGGATTACACTCACAATTTGTTTTCCAGTCAAATGTGATAGGATTTGTCACTGTGAAGTAAATTATTATTGTTATTAAGATCTTGCTTGTTTTGCTTAAAAAGCAGTGAAATTCAAATTAACCCGTGCTTTTGTTGAAAATGGGAAAGATTTCAGAAGTGTTTCCATCACTGAGATCCAGGATTACACTCACAATCTGTTTTCCAGTTAACATGGTAGGATTTGTCACTGCAAAACAAATTATTATTATTACTATTACTATTATTATTATTATTATTATTATTATTATTATTATTATTATTATTATTATTATTATTATTATTATTATTATTATTATTATTATTATTATTATTATTA
>NW_005054576.1:403884-407399 GCF_000277835.1 Geospiza fortis
CCACCGGTCCAATGTTGTCAGATTGAAATTTGTGTTAAAAAGTCAGTATTAACAGGAATAAATTTTATTTTAAAAAAATTAAATTAAATAAACAATAAAAATATTATTTAATTAAAATTAAATAAACACCAGCCAAGGATGGGAGTGAGTGGGTGAAAAAATAAAAATCTCATTTAAATTTATCCCACAGCACTGGAATGAAACAGAGCGGGGAGGGAAAAAATGGGGGAAAAAATGGGATTGTCTATTTTTGTTGCAGATAAAAATGATATTTGCTACTACATCATCTTCCGGCTCAGAATTTTTAAGTTTTTCAAAACACCAAGGCAGTTTTAATTTTTTTAAAGAGGAGATCAGAAGGAAAAGAGAGAAGATTTGGAGATAAGCACAGGAACTGCTTGAAAGAACTCAGCGAAAATGACTTTTAAAGGAAAAATTACTTTTAAATTACTTTTTCACTCAGTGAAATTTACTTTTAAAAAGAGTTTTGCTCATCATTCCTGCAGAAAAATTCCTCAGCAAAGCGAAATAATCTTCCCATGGGATTCCCAGATTCCAGGAATTTTCCATTTTAGGTGCTTATTTACATTCAATCTTCAAAAAATGGGCAAAAAAAATTTCTTTATTTTCTTTCTGGGATGATTACAGAGATCCAGCCAAGGCTGGTAAAAATGTATAAAGTGAATTTAAAAGAGTTTATTCTGATTTTTGAAGGGGACTGGCTGATATTTCTGATTTCAGGCACCCACATGAAGACAGTTTCTGGTTCTTATCAGACCAAACTCTCCACTCTGGAATACTTTGAATTTTAGGAATATTTCTAATTTGGGAATATTTCTCATTTTTGGAATATTTCTGATTTCAGGCAGCCAAACAAACAGAGTTTCTGCTTTTTATCTGACCAAACTCTTTGCTTGGGAATATTTGTAATTTTGGGAATATTTCTAATTTGGGAATATTTCTGATTTATGCCAAATAAACAGAATTTCTGCTTTTTATCTTACTGACCTCTCCACTTGGGAATATTTCTAATTTTGGCAATATTTCTGATTTTAGGCAGATAAACAAACCCAGTTTCTGGTTCTTACCTGACCAAACTCTCCCCTTGGGAATATTTCTAATTTGGGGAAAATTTCTAATTTTGGGAATATTTCTAATTTGGGAATATTTCTGATTCCAGGCAGCCAAAAAAACAAAATTTCTGGCTCTTATCTGACCAAATTCTCCACTTTAGAATATTTCTCATTTCAGAAACATTTCTGATTTCAGGCAGCCAAATCAACAAAATTTCTGGTTTTCACCTGACCAAACTCTTTGCTTGGGAATATTTCTAATTTTGGGAATATTTCTCATTTTTGGAATATTTCTGATTTCAGGCAGCCAAACAAACAGAGTTTCTGCTTTTCTATCTGACCAAACTCTCCACTAGGGAATATTTGTAATTTTGGCAATATTTCTGATTTCAGCCAACCAAAAAAAACACAGTTTCTGCTTTTTATCTGACCCAACTCTTTGCTTGGGAATATTTCTAATTTTGGGAATATTTCTAATTTTAGGCAGCCAAATAAACCCAGTTTCTGGTTCTTATCTGACCAAACTCCCCATTTGGGAATATTTCTACTTTTGGGAATATTTCTGATTCCAGGCAGCCAAACAAACACAGTTTCTGGTTTTTATCAGACCAAACTCTCCACTTGGGAATATAATTTAAGGATATATTTCCCTACCATGAGCTGAGGATAAAATAATTTCCCTCCCCCCAGCTTTGGGAATCTGGTTCAGTTATAAATCTGGATTATTTACTATGGGAAGAGTGGAAAGAAATAGAAATGGAGGGGTTAAAAGGAAAAAAAAAACCTTTTTTTTGAGGAGAAAAATTAGAAATGGAGGGGTTAAAAGGAAAAAAAACCCCTTTTTTTTGAGAAGAAAAATTAGAAATGGAGGGGTTAAAAGGAGAAAAAAGAAAACTTTAATACTCCCTGGGGTCTGCAGGTCCTTCAACCCAATTTGCTGTGAATGAAACCATTCTTGTTCTTTTGACTCCTGCTGGGCTCGCAGGGATTTCAGCAGCTTTTTCCTGCTCGTTTTTATTAGTCCAGCCCTCAGTTTCAAGTTTTTGCTGAGAATTTTGCCTCCTCAAAACCCCGATGATTTTACAGATGCTTAAATTTTAATTATTTCAATGTTTAAATTCAAATTTCCATCGCCGCGCGGTGCATGTTGGAAATGAATCAAGAAAAATCCACGCGTCCCCCTTTTTTATTTCCTTTTTTTTTTGTCTGTTTTTAAGCGTCAGATTAAAACCACAGCAGTGAAAGTTCAATCAAACCAATGAAATTGCACACACCCACAAATTTCCTGCTATAAAAATGATCCCGCTTTGGAAAATAAACCCAAAAAAAAACCCAGAAAGGGTTAAAAGGTAATAAAAGGATTATTCTCCAGCCTAAGCCAACCCTTTGAGTGATATTTTATTGCATTAAAATGTGAGCTGGGATGACTCAGCTGGTGTTTTAACTGCTTCAGAGGCAAAATGGTAATTTTTAAATATCCCTCTGCATGCAGCTGTAAAATAGAAATTTGCTGTAAAACCCTCTGGAAATAAAGTTCCTTTCAAATAATTTACAGAAAATATCTAAGGAATGTCATTCCCAAAACCAATCTGCCATTTTGGCCCAAAAATCAGGCAATTAATCCCTAAAATACTTTATTTTCAACGGCATCTGAATTTGATCTCAGGGCTCTGAGAGGCTTCTGTTCCTGTGATAACTCAATTAAAGGCAGCAGATCAATCTGAGTTTCTTGAAAAAAAACCAACAACCCCAAAGCTGATGAGCTGCAAGCTCTGGTTTTCTTCAGAAGGTGCTTTAAATCAGATTTTATACAGATGGAGGAGATGGAAAACCTCCAGGCCATCAAAAGCCCCCAGAACTGCTACAGATGAACAAAAACGATGAAAATCAGCTCAAACTCCAAAATTCTTTACTAGAAAAACTTCCAACGACTAAGAACAAACTCATCAAGCCCTGGTCTTGAGGATGGTTTAAAAAAACATCTTTACATCTTCTGTAGGTGCCACAGAGCCCAAAACCACCAGGAAAAATCACCAAGAGCTGATGGGAATTCTGATTTCCCAGCAACACCCAGGCTAAGGAATTATCCCAATAATTTGGATATGGCAACAATGTTTTTTTTTAATTTTTAATAGGAACAGCAGAGCTTTGAGCGAGGAACTCAACGAGGAACTCTCCACTTCCACCCGGTTCAGCTTCCACACCAATAATTTCAGTATGGCAACAACTTTTTAAAATTTTTAACAGGAACAGCAGAGCTTTGAGCGAGGAACTCAACGAGGAACTCTCCACTTCCACCCAGCTCAGCTTCCACACCTCCTGCAGGAATTTCTTCCCATTCTGAGGAAGCTTTTCCCACCCACGCACCCCACGAACCCTCTCTGAGACCCCCCCAAGCTGCTCAGGACCAAAGGGCAGCCACAGCCCCTCCTGCCCGGCGCT
>NW_005054576.1:407705-420118 GCF_000277835.1 Geospiza fortis
GGTTCGATGGTTGGGATGGGGCTCACAGGGCCCTGCCCGAGGCTCTGCTGGGGGAGGTTCCCAGAGGGAAGGGGACATCCCCAAGGACACAGCACCTCGGTATGACCAGCACTGCACCTGTGACAAACACAGCCCCAGCCAAAGGAGGGAAAACTCCACTCTCAACATCTTCCAGTGGAAACAACCCCAAAAGGTCTCTGGAGTCAGCCCATGGCTCACATTCCAAGTGATTCCACTGCTCCAAATCCACCAGCACCATGGCCACCACCATCACCATGGACACCACCATCATCATGGACACCACCTCCATCCCTTCCAGAGGGGGAGCGCACAAAGAATCCATTTTCCCCCAAGCAAACCCAACTCTTGTACATTCTCTTTGTTCTCAGGACACATTTCAGGTGTGAAAATGCAAAAAAGACAACGGAAAGCCAAAAAAGGACTACAGAAAAACAAAAAAGATGGCAGAAAGCCAAAAAAGGACGATGGAAGGGAAGGGTGGTGTTGAGCTGGGCGGTGCTGCTCACCTGGAAGGGACAGGGGATGTGGTACTCCCGGCAGCGCTCCTGGATCCATGTGGTCTCCCACACGCCCCGGTAGGCCTGCTCGTAGAAGTAGCAGCCGATGACCACCAGCAGGGGCACGAGGTAGAGCACGCTGAAGACGCCGATGCGGATCATGAACTTCACCAGCTTGTCCTGGTTCTCCTTCTCCAGCGGGATCTCGATGCGGACGCGGTTGAGGGAGATGATTCCTGCCAGCAGCAGGGACACCCCCACCACCACGTAGAGGCAGAGGGGCGCCAGCACGAAGTAGCGCAGCGCGTCCACGTCGTAGAGGCCGACGAAGCACACGCCGCTGATGTTGTCGCCCTCGATCTTGTTCATGGCCAGCAGGATGATGGTGAGGGTGCCCGGGATGCCCCAGGCGCTGGCATGGAACAGCAGGGCCTTCTTCTCGATGGCCTCGCTGCCCCACTTGGGCACGGCAGCCAGGAACCAGGTGATGGTGAGGATGACCCACCAGACGCTGCCGGCCATGGTGAAGAAGTAGAGCACCATGAAGAGCATGGTGCAGGCCTTGTTGTGGGAGCCCTGGGTCACCGTGGAGGCCTTGTACTGGGAGGGGCTGGAGGCGTTGCAGGCCACCCGGTCCTCCAGCAGGAAGCCGATGAAGAAGATGAGGGACACCATCATGTAGCAGACGGCGTAGAAGATGATGGGCCTCTCCGGGTAGCGGAAGCGCGTGACATCGATGAGGAAGGTGAGGAAGGTGAACAAGGTGGCCGAGAGGCAGACAATGGAGATGACGCCGATGAAGTAGCGGGCGAAGGACAGCTCCTCCCGGCGGAAGTACATGTTGGGGCAGGGAGGGGAGCAGTCCCGGACCCTGAGGAAGGAGTAGCCCAGCTCGGGGTCGATTTTCAGCTCCCGGGGACACCAAAAGCCGTAATCCCTCTGGACGGCCATCGGCGCCTCCTCCGTGGGCTCGCCGGCCAAGTTGAGGTCAACCAGGCGAGGATAGGGCTCGTCGCAGTCTGGGAACCTAAAGAGAGGAGTTTACAAGGAATCCACTCACAATTTACAAGGACTGGGAACCTCGTTGCACACAGAATTCACAGAATCACTGGGTTGGAAGAGACCTTGAAGATCACTGAGTCCAAGCCATGTCCTAACAGCTCAACTAAACCCTGGCACCCAGTGTCACATCCAGGCTTTGTTAAACGCACCCAGGTTTGTGTTCCCAGCCCCTCTCCAGCCTCGTTGCCTCCTCTGGACACGTTCGAGTGTCCCAAGGTCCTTCCCAAACTGAGGGGCCAGACTCGACACAGCACTCCAGGTGTACAGGGGAAGGATGATCTCCCTGCTCCTGCAGGCCACACCATTCCTGATCCAGGCCAGGAGCCATTGGCCTTCTTGGCCCCCAGGGCACACTCGAAACCAGACAATCCAAAAAATGGGGAATCCATCAAATTCGGCACTATTTAGTCACAAACTCATCCCACCACACAAGATTGAAACTATAAAATAAGTTTAAAAATAAAACAGGTGAGGAGCCCATTTCATCTTTAAGAATGAAGGTAACGATGCAAAATCCATCCCAGGAAATCTGTAAATTCAAGCCCAGGGCAGCAGGATTTTAAAAATATTTTAAAGCCTTTCCCAAGCAATTGCACTTGCTGCCATCAGACAGGGCAGTGAGGTGGTGACACCAAAATTCCAACTAGCACTGCCACCAGTTTTCATAAATGGAATGATGATGAAGATATTTGTGCAGTTGACACCAGCATTAATAAATGGAATGATGATGGAGATATTTGTGTAGTTGACACCAGCACTAATAAACGGAATTATGATGGAGATATTTGTGTAGTTGACACCAGCATTAATAAATGGAATGATGATGGGGATATTTGTGTAAATAAAGCTCTGACTGGAGGTTCAGGACTGTTGCAGTTTCAAAGGAGAGGCTGGAGCAATCCCAGTAACTTAGAGACATCCTCTGACTTATTTAACTAAAATAATTTTAATTGTTTTTCATTCTCTCCAATCCAACTGGAAACTATTTCTTCCTGTTACTGCTCCTCAGTTTCATTAACTGTTGGAGTCACAAAAAACAATAAAGCATGAAGATCCTGTTTTTAATTTCACGCATGTTCCGTCTCAAACAGCTTGGAACACCATTGGATCGTTTTTCCGTGAATTTATTTGTGCAATGTAAAGCTGAACGCAGCTGTTTGCAGCTCAGCGAGGGGTATGTGCTCTGCAAACAGCTTTGAGATTTCCCCCTCATCAAACCCAGCCAATTTTCAGCTGATCTCTTGGGCAGAAATAGGAACTCACTTCCCACCTCAGGAAAGGCTGCTGGCAAATGGGAAGGAAAACATCACCGCGTGTGACGGAAAACGTTTAAAACACCTGTTTTTTATGGGCCATAAAACATCCTGGATGGGAGTAAAAATTTTTCTGAAATAAAAAAAAAATTTTAAAAAAAGGTTTTTGCTCACCTGGTGCACTCCATATCCTCGGGCCAGGAGACCCCAAACATCTCCATGAGCTTGGAGCACTCGCTGTGGGCGCGCTGGCAGAGGCGGCGGCAGGGCAGCGTCACCCGCCCGTACTCCATGCACACCGGGGCGTACAGCGCGCACAGGAAGGGCCGGAAATCCCGGGAGCATTCCAGGTTCACCATGGGGTGGAAGGGCTGGCCAGAAAAAGAAAAAAAAAAGGAGATAATTCAGTAGCTGCAAGCAGAACTTTGGTGGAATGTTTTGTGTTTGACTCATCACGACCGCAACCACGACCTTTTGGCTGTTGGGAGAAATGATCATCGGGATGGAACTCAGGGGTTTTAGGAAGATAGAGGACAATGAAAATATTCCCAAGGGACATTTATATCTTCCATCTGAAGGGCTGGCAAGAACAATAAAACATAAGAATTCAGGAGCTGCAAGCAGCACTTTGGTGGAATATTTCACTTTTGTCTCATCGTGACCTTCTGGCTGTTGGGAGAAATGCTCATTGGGATGGAACTCGGGGGCTTTAGGAAGACAGGGGACCATGGGGACAATGAAAATATTCCCAAGGGATATTTATGTCCTCCATGTGAAGGGCTGGCAAGAAAAATACAAAAAAAAAGGAGAATTCAGTAGCTGCAAGCAGCACTTTGGTGGAATATTTTGGTTTTGTCTCATCACAACTGTAATTGCGACCGCGACCTTCTGGCTGCATGGAACTTGGGGATTTTAGGAAGACAGGGGATCATGGGGGCAATGAAAATATTCCCAAAGGACATTTATGTCCTCCATCTGAAGGGCCGGCAAGAAAAATTAAAAAAAACGAGAATTCAGTAGCTGCAAGCAGTACTTTGGTGGAATATTTTGGTTTTGTCTCTTCAAGACCGTAACCGCGACTTTCTGGCTGTTGGGAGAAATTATCATCGGGATGGAACTTGGGGACTTTAGGAAGACAGGGGACCATGGGGACAATGAAAATATTCCCAAAGTACATTTATGTCCTCCATGTGAAGGGCTGGCAAGAAAAATTTAAAAAAACGAGAATTCAGTAGCTGCAAGCAGCACTTTGGTGGAATATTTTGGTTTTGTCTCATCATGACCTTCTGGCTGTTGGTGGAAATGATCATCGGGATGGAACTTGGGGACTTTAGGAAGACATGGGACGATGGGGACAATGAAAATATTCCCAAGGGATATTTATGTCCTCCATGTGAAGGGCTGGCAAGAAAAATACAAACAAAAAGGAGCTGCAAGCAGCACTTTGGTGGAATATTTTGGTTTTGTCTCATCACGACCGTAACTGCGACCGCGACCTTCTGGCTGCATGGAACTCTGGGCTTTTAGGAAGACAGGGGACCATGGGGACAATGAAAATATTCCCAAAGTACATTTATGTCCTCCATGTGAAGGGCTGGCAAGAAAAATTTAAAAAAACGAGAATTCAGTAGCTGCAAGCAGCACTTTGGTGGAATATTTCACTTTTGTCTCATCATGACCTTCTGGCTGTTGGTGGAAATGATCATCAGGACAGAACTTGGGATTTTTAGGAAGACAGGGGACGATGGGGACAATGAAAATATTCCCAAGGGATATTTATGTCCTCCATGTGAAGGGCTGGCAAGAAAAATACAAACAAAAAGGAGCTGCAAGCAGCACTTTGGTGGAATATTTTGGTTTTGTCTCATCACGACCGTAACTGCGACCGCGACCTTCTGGCTGCATGGAACTCTGGGCTTTTAGGAAGACAGGGGACCATGGGGACAATGAAAATATTCCCAAAGGACACTTATGTCCTCCATCTGAAGGGCTGGCAAGAAAAATTTAAAAAAACGAGAATTCAGTAGCTGCAAGCAGAACTTTGGTGGAATATTTCACTTTTGTCGCATCGCGACTTTCTGGCTGTTGGTGGAAATGATCATCGGGATGGAACTTGGGGACTTTAGGAAGACATGGGACGATGGGGACAATGAAAATATTCCCAAGGGATATTTATGTCCTCCATGTGCATTAAAACCAGTGGGAATTAGATGGATAAGTCCCCCTGGGGGTGGATTTCAGTTCTCTCATGAAGGTGGATGTGTCTCTCATTCCCAGCCTGCACGTCTTCCCAGTTATTTAAATTCCCACACAGCCACGGAGCTTCCAGGGCTGTAATCACAGGGAAGGCACAGCCAAGATGTCATTTCTTGCCTAAGCATCAGAAAGCACCCTGAAATCAAATCAAAACCGGAAAAAAAAAAAAATTCAAAATCAATAACCGGTGTCTCGTGTGGTGCTTTATGACAGGTTTGGGTATCAATGAGAGCGACACTCCTTGGAAGCTCTGAGAGAAAATCTGTCAGACTTAGGCAAATACAGCTGGTCTGGAGCATTCCTGAAGGATAAAGAAGGAAAATTAAAGAGGAGAGGGATTTATGTCTATGGTGCATGGTGATAATCCACGTCACTGTCCAGGGTGGGCTCATTCTGCTCTTGGTTTTTGTGGTTTGACCTTAAAACTCTCCAAGAATTAATCAATGTTTTATTCCAAATCTCTGTGGCACCCACCACCATCCAAAGCCTCACCATCTCTTTGGATATCAATGTAAGATCAATAATATTCCCGTGAGAGTGGAATTAGGGCTTCCAATTCTGGAATAAAACAAACCCCAGACTGGAAAAACTTCTCCTGATTTGTATTTCAAACCACAGCTCAAAGGGAAAAAGCGGCTTCATCAACAGCTTGGTTCTACACAGATTTTTTAGGAAAAGAGACCATTATTTGGATAGCAGGGTTTTCTCCACAGCCCAGCAGGATTAAGGAGCAGGAATTGTAATCCTTGGAATTTGCGGCACAATAACTGAAGCACAAATGAACCTGTTAGATATAAATACATACAAATCCTAAATCTTGTTACAAGCGCAGCCGAAGAGGAGCTGCAGAAAGATTAAATCCTCAAGCAGCAATTTCCTGAGAAGCGTTTTAAACCAATTCAGCATTTTCTTTTGCCAAACTATAGAGCAGAACTGATCCAACAGGAAAAAGTAGGTCATTTTCTGTGACCAGAAAATACTGGGAATTATAAGGAAAAGTTTCACTTTTCCCTTCCCACCTCTCAGTCCTTCCCAGAAGTCTCCTTCCCTCTGCAAAACGTTAATTTTGGGAGTACAAGACACAACCATGCTATGGTTTTAATGCGTTTTTTTAAAGAGATCATTATTATTTACCAAATTGATTAAATTCCATTAATTTCTCACAATAACTTGCAGGAAGAACAGGTTGAGCCTCCAGAGTTATCAACCAGGGAAAAAAGGCAGCAGCAGTTGGGAAATATTTACATTTGCAGGCTCAGGTTACTCAAGGAACTCCTTCTGTTTGGCTGGACATGTACTTCAGGTTTATTTTTATTTCTATATTTATTTGTGAGTATTTATTGTCTACGCTGTTTGGTCACATGGATCCAATAAATTGATTCCAGGGAGTTAAAACTGGAAAAGCTGGAGGTAAAAGTCTTCAGTTGATGGAAAGGGAAAATAAAACAAGAACTCCACTTTTATTCCAGTAAACTGGAATTTTAACTTCCCTTCTTTTCAAAAAGCCTTGAAAATGAAAAAATTAAGTTACAACTTTATGAAAAAGGAGTTCCTGTTTTCATGCCTGCCCCAATCCCAAGGTTTTGCAGAGTTATTGCAGAGTTATCAACCAGCAAAAAGGCAGCAGCAGTTGGGAAATATTTACATTTACAGGCTCAGGTTACTCAAGGAACTCCTTCTGTTTGGCTAGACACATACTTCAGGTTTATTTTTATTTTTATTTTTATATTTATTCGTGAATATTTATTGTCTACATTGTTTGGCCACATGGATTCAAGAAATTGATTCCAGGGAGTTCCAACACCTGCCTGGGAAAGCTGCAGGTAAAAGTCTTTAGTTGATGGAAAGCAAAAATAAAACAAGAACTCCACTTTTATTCTGGGAAGAGTTTAACTTCCCTTCTTTTCAAAAAGCCTTGAAAATGAGAAAATTAAGTTACAACTTTATGAAAAAGGAGTTCCTGTTTTCATGCCTGCCCCAATCCCAAGGTTTTGCAGAGTTACCAACCAGGGAAAAGGCAGCAGCAGTTGGGAAATATTTACATTTACAGGCTCAGGTTACTCAAGGAACTTCTTCTGTTTGGCTGGACATGTACTTCAGGTTTATTTTTATTTCTATATTTATTTGTGAGTATTTATTGTCTACAGCAGTGTTGAATCATTGTTTGGCCACATGGATCCAAGAAATTGATTCCAGGGAGTTCCAACACCTGCCTGGGAAAGCTGCAGGTAAAAGTCTTTACTTGATGGAAAGGGAAAATAAAACAAGAACTCCACTTCTATTCTGGGAAGAGTTTAACTTCCCTTCTTTTCAAAAAGCCTTGAAAATGAGAAAATTAAGCTACAACTTTATGAAAAAGGAGTTCCTGCTTTCATGCCTGCCCCAGTTCCAAGGTTTTGCCTCCTGCCACTGCAAGTTTTCACAAACCTACTCCTAAATTTCAAATTCTCCTGACAACTCCTCCCCTTCTCTCCTCAGATACATCTCCCACTGAGAAAAGATGTTCCCAAAGTTCCTTTTTTCCTGCTATTTTGCCTTGGTTAAAAGATCTGTTTGGTTTTGGCGGAGCTGCAGAGCCTGAACCGTTCAGGAAGAGACCTCAGAGCACCTCAAGGTGCAAACACAGCTCCAGGTGAAGGGCAAGACAGGAGGAAACTGCCTCAAGCTGTGCCAGGAGAGCTCCAGGATGGAATTCAGAGGGAATTTCCTGATGGAAAAGCTGCAAAACATCAGAATGGGCTGCCCAGGGAGCTTCGGAGGTGTCCAAGGAACAACACTCACAGCTCTGGGCTGGTGACAAGGTGAGGATCCCAAAAATCTTTTCCAGCCTAAATAATCCTGAGATCCTGGGGACTTTAAAATCATGACGAGGCTGAGCTGGAGAACAGGAGAAAAATCCCTACAGCAACTCCTGAGAAGACAGAAAAAAAGATTCACTCTCCCTGAGGCAGCATTTGTGCCTGTGGGCAGCTCCCTCTGTCAGCACCCCAGAAATGATCCTGTGGACTTTAAAACCATGAAAAGGCTGAGCTGGAGAACAGGTTGGAATTCAGAGGGAATTTCCTGATGGAAAAACTGTTACACTTTGCTGTAGAACATCAGAATGGGCTGCCCAGGGAACTTTGGAGCCCCCATCCCTGGAGGTATCCAAGGAACAACACTCACAGCTCTGGGCTGGTGACAAGGTGAGGATCCCTCACAGGCTGGACTCAATGATCCCAAAAATCTTTTCCAGCCTAAATAATCCTGGGATCCTTCAAAACTTGGGGAGTTTTGAAGTGAACTCCAAAATCATGAAGAGGCTGAGCTGGAGAACAGGAGAAAAATCCCTACAACAACTCCTGAGAAGAGAAAAAGAGATTCACTCTCCCTGAGGCAGCATTTGTGCCTGTGGGCAGCTCCCTCTGTCAACACCCCAGAAATGATCCTGTGGACTTTAAAATCACGAAAAGGCTGAGCTGGAGAACAGGTTGGAATTCAGAGGGAATTTCCTGATGGAAAAGCTGTAAAACATCAGAATGGGCTGCCCAGGGAACTTTGGAGCCCCCATCCCTGGAGGCGTCCAAGGAACAACACTCACAGCTCTGGGCTGGTGACAAGGTGAGGATCCCAAAAATCTTTTCCAGCCTAAATGATCCTGAGATCCTGGGGACTTTAAAATCATGAAAAGACTGAGCTGGAGAACAGGTTGGAATTCAGAGGGAATTCCCTGATGGAAAAGCTGTTAAACTTTGCTGTTAAACTCAGAATGGGCTGCCCAGCGCAGCTCCCTCTGCCAGCACCCCAAAAACGATCTCCAAATTGTGCCCCCCCCTCGCAGCTCCTGAGATGAAAGGTCACCTCCACCTACGGCTGATGTTGTTCCCTATTAAAAATAAACACAGGGAGATGAAAAGACTCTTTTCATGCTCTCGCCCAAGGACGCGGTGCAAGTCATGACATCGACAGGAACAAAAGGCTCTCTGTTCACGGGATGTGCTTCACAAAAAAACAACTCCAGGAGCAGAAAGGAAAAGGGCAAGAGGAGGCCTGGCAGCCAAACTGATTTCAGTGGTTCAGTCCTGGGAAATCCAAGAGAAGGAAGAGATAAATGCTTGTTTAGGAAGAGATCGACTCTTCTTGGCCTTGGTTTTGCCACTCAGGTGTTGTGGGAAGGGACCTCAAAGATAATGTTCATCCTGCAAGGGATGAAAGCCAAAGGAGAGATGGAATGTGGAGATTTTCCCCCACTCCAAATCATTTTCTCAGCAAATCCTCACTTTTGCTTACAGAGCAAGAGCAGTAACTCAAATTATAAATACACCACGGAACAGAGTTCCAATTTCAGCCCTCACAGCACTGAGAGATAATAAACCCCAAAATTCTTTTATTTTACACAGACATTTGGCTGTTATTTGGGAAGTGGCTTTGCAACACTGAAACCAAATAACTCGGGTGATCTTTCGCCATTCTGTTTATTTATACACTCTATTCTTTGATCAGAGAACCAAACAGGAAACATCCTCATCATCTCAGAGAGGGAAGGAGGGAACTTTTCTCCCCGCAGGCTCCAGGGAAGAGAGCGATGCAATGACTCGAAATTGCTGCAGCTGCCTCGGGGCACAGCCACATGAGCCGCTCTTTGTCCTCAATTTCCCAGCCTTTGATGGAGCTCGATGTTCATTAGGGGGAAAAAAAAGAATCGGGGATTGTGTCTGAAAGGGCAAAACCTTCCAGGCTGCCTGCCCTGGAGGATGGGATCTGCTTTGGGTTTATTCTGCAGACAGCTCCTGCTTCCACTTGTGAAGAACGCCAATCACTTGTTTTGAAAATTTTCAAAGTTTCATAGTAATAAAAAGGTTATTAAAAATAGTAATACAACTAGAGTAATAATAACTTGGGCAATTTGAATTAGGACAATATGAGACAATAAAGACAAAGAGTTATGGATGTCCAGGTACCTTTTTCTGGGCAAAATAAGCCCGAAAAAGGACACACATTAACAAAGGATTAACCCTTAAAAGCAACAGCCTGTTGCATATTCATACACCTCATACATGATGCATAAATTCCATTCAAACACAGGATTCTGTCTGGTCATCCTCAGCTTCTTCCTCTGAATCCTGACAGCGCCTTCGAGGCGGGAAGAAGTTCATTTCTTCTGATAAGAGGGCAATAAATTCATTTTCTCTGAAAGATTCAGGTGTCCTGTGCTGCTCTCTCACTGTGAGTCCTTTCTTTAAAAAAATATCCTACATAGCATGGTTTCTATTTTAACATTTTTTATAACCTAAAACTCTATTTACCACACTACTTAAGAGAATGAATCCAGCATTACTTTCTAACACAACACATAAAATATTCACTTGAATATTTGCGAAAAGCCAATCATAAAATCCACGCATTTTTCACACACTGAGCACCTCCTGTTTCTACAAGCACAATAGATTTCCTTGAGACTCTAAAACTTTATTTTCCATGCCCCAGAGCCCTGAGAACCCCTGGATTCCCTGGACGCTGCAGCCCCAGGCTCCTGGTGCTCACACTCCACCTGGAAATGTTTGTTCCAGGTTCGCACCTGAGGCAAAGAGCTGCTGGAATAAAGCAGTAAAATCCCTCCTCAACCCAAACCCAGCTGCTGCTTCCTAAAGAAAACCAGGGAATGTTCACACAGGCACAGTAGAGCAGGGATCTGGGGCTCAGACTCGGCAGAAAATCGGGACCATTTCTACTTTTCTCCCACCCGCTCTGGGCTGGGTCGTGCCACGAAATCGAAGGTGGCAGCGAGGCCCGTGAGCACAGCCAGGTGTGCAGGAATGAGTTTGTTTCTCCTGGAATTGACCCAATTCACCCAATTTCACGCGGCTCTGGCACTGCAGAGCCTTTATTCTGTTTTCTGAAGGCGAAAAAGGCGACTTTGCCCAAGCCTGCTCCCGGTGCTGGGTGCCAAGACACGCTCAGTGAGAATTCCTGGCACAGAGCACATCCCAGCTTACCTCACCACCTATTCCCCGGTGAGAAACTGAGGTGTACTTTTCCTTTTGGAACCATTTCTGGTTTCTCTCAGTGCTACAAAGCCAAATGGGGCACAGCTCTGGCGGCCTGTTGAGCTTTTCCCCCTTCAGCATGGAATAAAGTTATTCCCAATTATCTGTATGAAGCCTTTCAATATCCCACATCTCATCACTTGAAAAAATCCTGATGGCAATGAGGATTGGAATGACACTGCACTGCTTTAGGGGCTGGGAAAGGGAAAAAAAAATCAGATTTTTTTACCACAGCACTAAAAATAAATGTTTGAATTTAAATAGTTACTTAAGAAACTCCAACATCTGATGGCAATGAGGATTAGACTGACACTGCACTGCTTTAGGGGCTGGGAAGGGAAAAAAAATCAGATTTTTTTACCTCAGCACTAAAAATAAATGTCTGCATTTAAATTTAATTAAATTTTATTAATAATATATTTTTAATTAAATTACTTAAGAAAACCCCACAATAAAACAAAAGACAAGTAATTACTGTTGGTTTAAATGATGTTTTTTTCCATGCTATAGGTTGAACTAGGCACTCACCCTGTTATTCACTTTAAGGCCAATTCTTTTACCTGCTTTGCTCGGAGAAGGGAGCGATCATAAAAAACCATCCCAAGCTTTCTGTCCGCAGACAGACAGCCAAGGTTAATTTGTGCAGGAAAAAACCAGGAGGATAAAGATGGAAGTAGTTAAAAGGCAGCAAATGACATTAATCTGTGCCCATAGGTGCAAACAGCAAAGCCATCTGCTGCTGTTCTTTAAAGATGTCTCCTGCTGCATTTTAAATTCCAAAGTTCCTCTGGAAGACGGCATCCATCTGTCAGTCTGCACTTGTCCTGGATGTGGGATTTGTGTTTTGGGCATGGGGGATGCAGACGGAACCATTTCCATTCGCAGGCTTGGTGGCAGCTGAGAGGGTTTGGGCTTCCTCCTTCCTCTCCATGTGCCGGCTGTGAGGGGCTTGGGAGGATTCCAGGGGGAGATTATCAGGGAAATAAATCCACAAATAAATCCACAAATAAATCCAGCACCCTCGGGATGGATTTTGGATACAGCCAAATAAAGACATTTTGCCTGGGTGAGGAAGAGACTGTGGGGCAGGAGGTGTGAATGTTGTCAGAATGCTGTTCTTCACAGAAATGCCACATCCCCATCTCCTGCCAGGGTGACATTCCCAGGGTGACCCCAGAAATGACACATCCCCATCTCCTGCCAGGGTGACATTCCCAGGGTGACCCCAGAAATGTCACATCCCCATCCATCTCCTGCCAGGGTGACATTCCCAGGGTGACCCCAGCTTCCAGACCTGC
>NW_005054576.1:420130-441370 GCF_000277835.1 Geospiza fortis
AAAGACGACATTCCCAGCGTGACCCCAGAAATCACACATCCCCATCTCCTGCCAGGGTGACATTCCCATCTCCTGCCAGGGTGACATTCCCAGGGTGACCCCAGCTTCCAGACCTGCAGGGAGAAGCTCCAGTGCTGCTGGCACCACGGGGAGGGGAAGGAGACCCACGGTGAGAAGTGGAGCAACAACAACAACAACAACAACAACCACAACAACAACCACAACCACAACCTTCTTCTTCTCCCTCTCATTCTCCTCCTTCTCCTTTGCTTTCTGCTGCTTCTTCTCCTACATCTCCTCCTTGTCCTCCTCCCACTCCCCTTCTCCTTTTCCTCCTCCTCCATCTCCTCCTTCTCTTTCTCCCTCTCCTTTCTTCTCCTTCTCCTCCTCTTCTTCCCCTCCTCCTCTTCCCTCTCATTCTCCCTTTCCTCCTCCTCTTCCTCCTTCTCCTTTTCCTCTTCCTCCATCTCTTTCTCCCTCTCCTTCCTTCTTCCTTCTTCTCCTCCTCTTCCTCTCTTTCTCCTTCTTCTCCTCCTCCCTCTCTCTCCTTCTCCTCCCTTCCTCTTCCTCTTCCTCCTTTTCCCCTTCCTCCAACTCCTCCTTCTCTTTCTCCCTCTCCTTCCTTCACCTTCTTCTCTTCTCCTTCCCTCTCTTTCTCCTTCTTCTCCCTCTCCTGCTCCTCTTCCTCCTTCTCCCCCTTCTCCTTTTCCTCCTCCTCTTTCTCCCTCTCCTTCCTTCTTCTTCTCCCTTTTTCCTCCTCTTCCTCTCTCTCTTTCCTCTTTCTTCTCCTCCTCCCTCTCCCTCTCCCCCTTCTCCTACTCCATTTCCTCCTTCTCCCTCTCCTTCTCCTTTTCCTCCTCCTCCATCTCCTCCTTCTCTTTCTCCCTCTCCTTCCTTCTTCTCCTCCTCCCTCTCTTACTCCTCTTCCTTTTCCTCCCTCTCCCCTTCTCCTTTTCCTCCTCCTCTTCCTCCCTCTCCTTCTTCTCCTTCTCCTCCCTCTCCTTCTTCTCCTCCTCTTTCTTTCTCCTCCTTCTCCCCCTTCTCCTTTTCCTCCCTCTCCTTCTTCCTCCTCCTCCTTCTCCTCCTCCCTCTCCCTCCTTCTCCTTCCTCCTCTTCCTTCTCCTTCTCCTCTTCCTCCCCTCCCTGACCCCCATGGCAGGCTCACACAATTCCTCCCGTCCCCAGGGAGGTCTCTTTGGAAAATAACAGCAGAGAGGAGCCTGGCACCGACACCTCCCTGCTCCAACATTTCTCCTGCCGAGCAAAGGAGGAAAACAGGTTGGTGGGATTGGTTTGGGGATTTGACCCTGACTGGATGGAATTCACAGCCAGATCAGGTTCTTCAGTGCTCAAAAAAAAAAAAAAAAAAAAAAAGGGATTTCTATAAATCACAAATGGGACGGAAAATGCAGACAATACAGCCAAAATTCAAAGTCACCATTTGTATTCACCTCCCCTTTTCATTCTTACAGCTTCACACAACACCAAACCCCCGCAGAACGCAACCAGACAAGCTGAATTTCCAAACTCCCACTGAAGAAAACTTCCTTTATATTCTCAAAGGCTCGATTATTCTTTATTTCCTTTTTATTCTCAATGACTTCTACTACTCCTGGTGTGGCTTGGCTGTGGTTTTCCCCCCAGCAGCTGCAAGGGTGTTTCACACCACCAGCCAGGGCACACTGCTCCATCTCTAGGAACAGTTTCTATTTTTTTTTCCACCAGGATGAGGATGGCAGAAATCTCCTGAATTTTGACATCAAGCCCAGCTGTTTCCTAGCAGACCAACACGGGGATCTGCAGGGCTCTGACTGCCTTAAATGTCAACTTTGTCACCATCAAATGGTCCCAAAACGAGGGCAAGTCCCAGTTGTCACCTAAGACACTTCCACAGGGGGCAGAATGTTATTTATCCTCTTCCTCGGCCACCCTGACTCAGGTTTAAGGTAAATTAAAGTGAATTTCAGAGCCTCAGCCCCACAGCAGAGCAGACAAACCCCTCTTGTTGTGGCAGAGGAGTCAGAGCAGAATTCTGGCACCCAGGAGGCTGAAAATCCATCCGGGCTGAAGGAATTCGGGAAGCCTTGCTTGCCACTGCCTTGGAATTCTGGAATGAATAAATGCCCTGATGCCTGAGCTGGGGATGTTGGAGATTGTTCTCCAAGAAGGAATCACCATCCCGTCTTCCCTTGGCTACAACCAGGACCAGCAACTTCCTTGGGAATTGGTTAAATGAGGGAATTTTGCTGAATTTTGCTCCTAGGAAAAGAAATCTCACCTAAATCCTTCCAGGAATGACCCAAAATCCACAAAGTTTCTGCCCAAATTAAACCCCAAAGAACTCAGGGGATAAAATGATGCAACTCCATGGAAAAGTCCCCAAAAAAGGGGTTTTTTTTGGAGGGAGAGAAAATGTACAACTTTGGGCCTCAAAATTAAGGATATTTCACAAAGAAATGATTCAAATGTATTGTTTAGAGTAGTTTTAATAAAGATATTATATTCCTTTTCCTGTCTTCCCTGGCTACACTCAGGACCAGCAACTTCCTTGGGAATTGGTTAAATGAGGGAATTTTGCTGAATTTTGCTCCTAGGAAAAGAAATCTCACCTAAATCCTTCCAGGAATGACCCAATATCCACAAAGTTTCTGCCCAAATTAAACCCCAAAGAACTCAGGGGATAAAATGATGGAAAAGTCCCCAAAAAAGGGTTTTTTTGGGAGAGAAAATTTACAACTTTGGGCCTCAAAATTAAGGATATTTCACAGAGAAATGATTAAAATGTATCATTTAGAGTCATTCTAATCAAATTATATTCCTTTTCCTGTCTTCCCTGGCTACACTCAGGACCAGCAACTTCCTTGGGAATTGGTTAAATGAGGGAATTTTGCTGAATTTTGCTCCTAGGAAAAGAAATCTCACCTCAATCCTTCCAGGAATGATCCTGCAAAATCCACAAAGTTTCTGCCCAAATTAAACCCCAAAGAACTCAGGGGATAAAATGATGCATCTCCATGGAAAAGTCCCCAAAAAAGGGTTTTTTTGGGAGAGAAAATTTACAACTTTGGGCCTCAAAATTAAGGATATTTCACAGAGAAATGATTAAAATGTATCATTTAGAGTCATTCTAATCAAATTATATTCCTTTTCCTGTCTTCTCTTGGCTACACTCAAGACCAGCAACTCTTTGGGAATTGGTTAAATGAGGGAATTTTGCTGAATTTTGCTCCTAGGAAAAGAAATCTCACCTAAATCCTTCAAGGAATGATCCTGCAATATCCACAAAGTTTCTGCCCAAATTAAACCCCAAAGAACTCAGGGGATAAGATGATGCATCTCCATGAAAAAGTCCCCAAAAAAGGGTTTTTTTGTGGGGAGAGAAAATTTACAACTTTGGGCTTCAAAATTAAGGATATTTCACAAAGAAATTATCAAAATGTATTGTTTAAAGTTGGATGGGAGAGAAAATTTACATCTTTGGGCCTCAACATTAAGGCTATTTCACAGAAAAATAATTAAAATGTATTGTTCAGAGTAATTCTAATAAAGATATTATATTCTTTTTCCCTCATGCTTTCCTGCACTGCCAGTCCAGGACACTGAGCTGGTTTTTGGTGGAAATAATTCAAAAATAATAATAAATAAACTTTGCATTAATAGTTCAGGACGGTTTTCCTGGTCTGCAGCCCTGCTGTCCCCCGGATGATGGAATCACAGAGTCATGGAATGGTTTGGCTGGGAAGGGACCTCAAAGCTCATCCAGTTCAAATTCTGACACCTCCCACTACCCCCAGTTCCTCCAAGCTGGCCTTGGACACTTCCAGGGATGGAACAGCCACAAATTCTCTGGGAATTCCATCCCCACCCTCCGAGGGAGGAATTTTTTATTTTTTCCCTCATTTTTCTGCATTTACTGGAGTGTGATTCATCCAAACCAAGCTGCTCCACCTCCAAATCTCAGCACCTCCCATTTAATTCCATATTTTCTCCACCACAGTTTCTCTTCTCCCTCCTTCCCCAAGAACAGGAATTTCACAGGAACAGGAATTTCTCAATTTTTAACTCCAGACTATTTTTTTTGGTGAGGATTCTCAGGGTCTGGAAATGATTTCAGCCAATTTCCAGCAGCAGAAAATTAAAGTTGCAGCATTCAGCACCCTTCCCATGCATTAATTGGGAAGATGTGGCCAGATTAGGACAAAATTCAGATTTTACTCAGGAAAACCTGTAAATTTACCCAAAAGTCCGGGTCAAAAACCAAGAGAGTTTCTCTCAGTGTCCCCTGGGGCTCCAAACAAAATCACCCTGGACTGTGAGCAAGGCAATAAAGCCACTGCAGAAATACAAGGTGAGCTTTAGCCGAACCCTATTTTGGGGAAAAACTTCCCATATTTTGGTGTTGTCTGATATCTCAAGAGTTCTGTTGTCATTACAGTGCAAGGATTCCACACTGCCAGAGTTTTGCACCTCCTGGACATTTCTCGCAGGCAGCTCCTCTAAGCACTGACATTGACATCATGACACATTTATGCGTTTCATTTAGAACTAACAGTTATACAAATGTTCAAACAGCATATAGTAGTACAGATATATATATTTCTAAATGTTAGCTCAGTTTTATAGCTTTTCTCGGTTTACAAAGTACTTCTCTTCAAAGTCTTTTGCACTCCTATTTAACAAACACTAATAGCTGTAATTGATATATTTTGCCAGTAGTTTAGTATTCAAATGCTGTTTGCCCAAATGCACGGGGTTATACGGTCAAATCCTGTTTCCCCAAATCCACGGGGCTATACGGTCAAATCCTGTTTGCCCAAATGCACGGGGTTATACGGTCAAATCCTGTTTCCCTGAATCCATGGGGTTATACAGTCAAATCCAGTTTCCCTGAATCCACAGGGTTATACAGTCAAATCCTATTTTCCCCGAATCCACAGGGCTATACAGTCAAATCCTGTTTCCCCAAATCCATGGGGTTATATGGTCAAATCCCGTTTCCCTGAATCCACGGGGTTATATGCTTTAGTCCCGAATCCACGGGTCATCCTGAATCCATGGAGCAATAGAGTTTAGCCCTGAATCCACGGGTCATCCTGAATCCATGGAGCAATAGAGTTTAGTCCCGAATCCACGGGTCATCCTGAATCCATGGA
Organism: Geospiza fortis; assembly: GCF_000277835.1. Classification (NCBI taxonomy): domain Eukaryota; kingdom Metazoa; phylum Chordata; class Aves; order Passeriformes; family Thraupidae; genus Geospiza; species Geospiza fortis. Next base: position 425,284 of record NW_005054576.1, read on the forward strand.
GCAATAGAGTTTAGTCCCGAATCCACGGGTTATCCCAAACCCATGGGTCAATATAGTTTAGCCCTGAATCCACAGGTTATCCCAAATCCATGGGTCAATATAGTTTAGTCCCAAATCCACAGGGCATCCTGAATCCACAGGGCAATATAGTTTAGCCCTGAATCACGTTGGGGTCACCATTTGTTGCCTTATATCTCAAGGGTTCTAGTGTCTTTATCTCTCAAGAGTTCTATTATCATTACAGCGCAAGGATTCCACACTGCCAGAGTTTCGCACCCCCTCGGCATTTCTGGCAGGCAGCTCCTCTAAGCACCGACTGCTCCTGGTCCTCGCAGCAGCCACCATCTGACTCCAGCTCCCACCAATCCACTCTTTTACACCCCTGTTCTTATTGGCCGCAGGTGGGGCCTGTTGACATCAGGCCTGCTCCTAATCTTTAGTAATTGGTTCAGCTGCAACTCTTTAGGGGATAAGATTGCGTTCCGTACCACCTTCATTCACCCGTACTGTATCCCCCTACATTTTGGTATTAGCCATGGAATTCTTCCAAGAAGCCACCTGCACAACCGGACACAAAAAACGTGGAAATGAGGTGGAGTTGGGGGAAAACTTCAGTCTTTAAAAAGAGATTTTCCTTTTTTTTCATGATTATAATTCTATAGTGAGCCTGCAGGCTCTGAACAAACACTGGCTGAATTTATTGGGATTTAAAAAAAAAAAATTTCAAAGAAATTGTCCATGCCAATATCAATTTCTTTTACCCAATAAAGGAATTGCAAACAGGCCTCTCTATTCATCAGACAACAATACAGAACAGAAAAACTTAAGTCTGAGAATGCCTCAATTTACTCCAAGGGATTAAATGAAAATTAATTTACGCTTCTAAATAGAGGAATTAAGATAATTAGTGGGTGACTTCAATTTTTAACCAGTTTTAAACCACTCTTTCTAGAAAACATGTGTGAACACAGCCGCTGTAAATGAAAATTTCAGATTCATCAGGCAACACTCTCCCTTCCATTCAGTGCCAAGTTAATGAGGTCACAGCTGAACGCTGCAGGGGAGGACAAGGGCAAAGAATTAAAAATAATTGCAATTGTATCCCTCTTTTCCACTGGCCAGACAGCTGGTATCCACCAATCCCAAAATCCTCATCAAAACTGAGGACAATCCCAAGCCTCTGACTTGATTTTTCAGTTAATAATTAACCAGACAAATATTTGACAGGAATTCCCACAGTGCCTCCGCTTATTTCTTTCTGCAGCACCCCTAAAAGGGTTTTTTAGCGCTCTCAAAATAGATTAATGAATATTTTGCCCTCAAAAGTCCAGGATTTTCTCCCTGTTGAGGCTGAGAGTTTGTTCCCAGCTCTCTTCTGTAGCACAGAGTTTTGGGGAAAATCTCTGGAACACTCCCAAGTAGGATGAGGCCAAACAATAATGGGATTAATAAGAGAGGGCAAAGAATTAAAAATAATTGCAATTGTATCCCACTTTTCCACTGGCCAAGCAGCTGGTATCCACCAATCCCAAAATCCTCATCAAAACTGAGGACAAACCCAAGCCCCTGACTTAATTTTTCAGTTAATAATTAACCAGACAAATATTTGACAGGAATTCCCACAGTGCCTGCATTTATTTGTTTCTGCAGCACCCTAAAAGGGTTTTTAGCGCTCTCAAAATAGATTAATGAATATTTTGCCCTCAAAAGTCCAGGATTTTCTCCCTGTTGAGGCTGGTCTGTACCACAGAGTTTTGGGGAAAATCTCTGGAACACTCCCAAGCAGGACGAGGCCAAACAATAATGGGATTAATAAGAGAGAGGGGAGGGAAACAAGGGAACACAAAAAGATTATGCAACTGCTCTGCAGAGGATAATTCCAAATTCTTTCCCCATTAAACAGAATAAAGAAAAGTAAATATCTGTGGATGAACCTCTGTGAAATCTTTTTAAAGAGTAAATGACCTAAAAATGTCAGGATGTGGATGGGATATCCTGCAGGTGAGTCTGGGTGAAAAATGAGTGTATTTTACGATTGGCTTTTTGCAAATACTCAAATGAATATGATATGTGTTGTGTTAGAAAGTGATGCTGGATTAATTCTCTTAAGCTGTGTGGTAAATATAGTTTTAGGTTATAAAAAATGTTCAAATAGAAACTATACTACGTAGGATACCTTTTTTTGTAAAGAAAGGACTCACAGCGAGATAGCAGCCACAGGACACCTGAATCTTTCAGAGAAAAAGAAAAAGAAAAATAATTCATTGCCCTCTTATCAGAAGAAATGAACTTCTTCCCACCTCGAAGGCGCTGTCAGGATTCAGAGGAAGAAGCTGAGGATGACCAGACAGAATCCTGTGTTTGAATGGAATTTATGCATCATGTATGAGGTGCATGAATATGCAACAGGCTGTTGTTTTATTTTAATTTATTTATTTTTATTTTTTATTATTTTAAAAGTTAATCCTTTGTTAACACGTGTCTTTTTTCAAGCTCATGCTGCCCAGAAAAAGGTACCTGGACATCCATAACTCTTTGTCTCCTTCCCAGAAAAGGTACCTGGACGTCCATAACTCTTTATCTCTATTGTCTCATATTGTCCTAATTCAAATTGTCCAAATAATTATTACTCTAATTGTATCACTATTTTTATAACCATTTTATTACAATGAAACTTTAAAAATTTTAAAAACAAGTGATTGGAGTCTAAAAGCACCAAGTGATTTTTCACAGTCTGGAAGGGGGAATGGACACAGAACGGGATCAGTGGGATCAGAGTGCAAAAGCAGGAAAGGCTGCACTGAACTCCTAAAGGAAGACGGCCAAGGCCAGAGCAGTGTGTTTTCTCACTGAATAACTGCAAAATCCCCTTTTTTATGTGATATGTGTGGAGACTGACCATGGGACCGTTATAATTCTAATAATAACTGAGGAAAGTAAAGCATGGAAGAGGCCTTTGAACCTATCCTTTGTTCACAATTAACCTTGCTTGATTTAGGAGAACTTAAATTAAAGCTTTAAGGATGCTGCTCTTTGCTTGTAGCTAAGCCTTAAAGAGTTTTGCAATAATAACCTTTTGAAGAATAATTTTAGAATATTGCTTGTATCCTTGGAATATATATAAAAGAAACGTGCTTATCTCACGCCTTAACAAAACAGAGAAAAGCAGCTTGAGAAGAGAAGATGGACATCAACTCAAGAATTAATAGTTTGGACCAAAGGAAGCTGGACATCAGTGTTATGAGATTTATAGTCCTTGCAATTAAAAGGTGGACCCACCAGATAAGATTCATCTTTCTTTTTTTGGAAACCAGACCACCATCATCTGGGGATACTCCTTTTTGAGATACGTCCTGGGAAAAATTAAATTACAACCGTGTATAGAATTGTGATGTAAAAATTGGGAATAGAAACTGCTGAGAAAGCTTATGAATATATAAATATTATAGATATTTATAATATATATAAATATATTATATAAATATTTAGACTATCTATATAAATACCTGTATTTATATAATAAATACTTATAAATACCTGTAAACCCCAACTATGGGTGTGCAGTTGGAGGGAAAACTTCCCCCACTGTACCCAGCGCTGCCCTGCTCATACTTTACCATATTAATTAATAAATTGATTGCTGCTTGAATATTGGCCTAGTCAAGCTTCTCATTTATAACAGTTTCGACCAAGGGAAGCTGGACATCACTGTTATGAGATTTATAGTCCTTGCAATTAAAAGGTGTTCCCACATCTGGGGAGCTGGACCTCACCAGATAAGATTCATCTTTCTTCTTTTGGAAACCAGACCACCACCATCTGGGAATACTCCTTTTTGAGATACATCCTGAGAAAAACTAAATCACAATAGTGTATAGAATTGTGACGTAAAAATTGGGAATAGGAACTGCTGATGAGTAAAAATTGGGAATAGAAACTGCTGAGAAAACTCATGAGTACCCCTAAAAATAAATACCTGTAAGGAAAACTTCCCCCACTGTACCCAGCGCTGCCCTGCTCATACTTTACCATACTAATTAATAAATTGATTGCTGCTTGAATATTGGCCTAGTCAAGCTTCTCATTTATAACACGACTGGAGAGGGACACAGCCCAGGTGGGGATCCCTGGGCTCTGCAAAATTAGGGATGGATTCTCCAGAAGACAAACAAGGTTCCCCTCCTGTTGGAGCCTGTTGGAAGCCTTGGATGCTGAGAATTTTAAACTTTCTGTGCTAAAATTCACAGACTCACACAAGAACACTGCATTTGACTGAAGACTGCCAAAATTAATTAACAAAATTGGGATTGTGAGCGTGTAGTTGGTTAGAGGTGTGTGATATCACAAGGTGGAAAACTCAGAGTTCAGGGTTTTAGGATACAGAAATAAAGATGAAGGAGGATGGAGGTTTTAGGGTGGAGACAAGTTATTGTTCCTCACCTTCTTCTGCCTCCCTTTTCATGGGTTTGGGTGGTATTTTGTGATTGGGCAAAAAAGTCTGCAATGTGGACTTTGAAGGATCAATTATTGAGTTAAAAGTGAAAATAATCTAAGTGTCATTTCTTAATTAGATAGTTGATTCTTAAAAGACCTTATAACAAGAAATAGTTAACCATTTTATACCATTTTATACCTTAATAATAAAAGACTGCAAAACTCACAACCACAAAATTATAACACTAATAAAAACAATAAACACCTAGATCTAAACACAAATATTGCCTCAAATACCTTCAATCCTAACCCAAACAAAAATTAAAAAACAAACAAAAAATCCACAGGAACGCAGGGCACAGAGAATATTCCTCTACCTGTCCCGAGAAGTCCAAATTCCCAGGAGAACACTGCTTTTAACCTTTGCCCACAGAGAAAACTTCCAAAACTTTAGGATGAATTAGAATCTACGAGTGTGTAAAACAGACAGTAGTATAATTTATCACAGGGTGAAAAACTCAAGAGTTTTAGGGCGGAGACGGGTTATTCTTCTTGACCGTCTTTAATCCACGAACCTGCTCCTTTCTGATGGATCAGCTCTCCCGAGTCCCCTCCGTGACCCTGGAACCTCCACTGCTGAGTGGGAGGGGAGGCAAAATGGAAATTTTTAAAAGGCTGGAAGTTTGTAATGCCCAGACAAAAGAGGCCAGCCTCCCGTGGTGCCAGGGAAAAAAGGGGCCTGGAGCTGGAGAATTGTCTTTTTTTTGTGATGCCACTTAATGAAGGTTATTGTGAGGAATGGTTTGCAAAGGAAGAGGGAAGAAAATGTCTGAGTGCTCTGCAGTGTTGGTGTTTTAGCCACGAGATTTTTAGGACAGATTCCCAAATAACTCATTTTTCTTGGTGAGGTAAAGAAGGATTGGATAATTTGTCACTCAAAAAGCCATGGAGGAAAACCTGGAGGCAGAGTGACTTCCCTGTCCTTTAACGCATTTACATCAAACCTGATAATTTAACACATTTGCAAAACCCTCAGATAAAATGTCACCATCTCACGATATTTTTGTTTCCTTGCCTTTTTTTTTTTTTTTGCCCTTCGTTATTGACAACAAGCAGCTAAACCTGAAATCCAAGGCCAAACTTTATCCCCTCATTATCCTCTGCGGTTCCATCCCCGCGCTGCACCTGCACCGCGAGGGTTAAAAAGTGGAATAAGGAGAGGAGAATGAATCCTCGGGAGCAGGGACTCAGCCCTGGCTCTGCTGGTTCTCAAGGACAGAATGCAGATAATTGACAATCTCATTGAGTGGAAAACATGTAATACACGTGAGTTTTCAGTGAGAAATGTTAAAAACATGAGTGGTGTTTTCGGAGCTGTGAGGGGGGAGAGGAAAATGAGTGGCTGACCAGAGCTGTCTCCCTGAATTTATGAATTTATAAATTTATAAAGATGTTTCTCCTCGCTTAACACCATGGACGTGACAACTTTTGTCCTCCAAATCAAGAAACAGGGAACATAAACAAGTTTACAAATTGAAAGCAACTTTCAGGAGATAAATTTGCCATTCTCACAAAGGCAGAATGCAGATAATTAATTCACAATCTGATTGAGTGGAAAATATGTAATACGTGTGAGTTTTCCGTGAGAAATGTTAAAAACATAAGTGGTGTTTTTGGAGCTGTGAGGGGGGAGAGGAAAACGAGTGGCTGACCAGCATTGTCTCCCTGGATCTATAAATTTATGAAGAAAGATGTTGAATTTATAAATTGATAAGGAAAGATGTTGAATTTATAAATTGATAAAGAAAGATGTTTCTCCTTGCTCAGCACCATGGACATGACAACTTTTGTCCTCCAAATCAAGAAACAGAGAATATAAACAAATTTACAAATTGAAAGCAACTTTCAGAAGATAAATTTGCCGTTCTCACAAAGGCAGAATGCAGGTAATTAACTGACAATCTCATTGAGTGGAAAATATGTAATAAACGTGAGTTTTCAGTGAGAAATGTTAAAAACATAAGTGGTGTTTTTGGAGCTGTGAGGGGGGAGAGGAAAACGAGTGGCTGACCAGAGCTGTCTCCCTGAATTTATAAATTGATAAAGAAGATGTTGAATTTATAAATTGATAAAGAAAGATGCTGAATTTATAAATTGATAAAGAAAGATGTTTCTCCTCGCTCAGCGCCACGGACACGACAACTTTTGTCCTCCAAATCAAGAAACAGGGAACACAAACAAGTTTACAAATTGAAAGCAACTTTCAGGAGATAAATTTGGGGTTTCCACGCTGCACAAAGATGAACTACAAGGAGCCTTCCTCCCCTTGTTCAAATTCAAATGAAGCAGCCCCTTTGTGCTTCTCTTTTCAAATTTCCTCTGCTGTTTCCATGGGAACCCCCTGGGATGGAGCAGGAGGCCAAGCCGAGCGAGGGGTGTGAAAAGGGGAGGGAGTCAAAGGGCACAGTTGGGCTGGGGAGGACCCAGATGCCAACCTTTGTCCCCCAAAAAAGGGGGGGAACCATAGCAACGGCTCCACGGGAGGAGCTGGGGGGGATCCCGGCCAAAATGTTGTTAAAAACACGATGCCAGGACTTTGTGAAGTCTTAAAAAGAAACGAAAATGAAAGAAAACCCGAAGGGTTGAGCATCCAACTTCGTGCTGGTTCTGCGTCCCGTTAATTGCATCAAATTGGGGGATAGGAGATTGTGAAAAATGCATGGATTATATGATTGGCTTTTGGCAAATATTCAAATGAATATTACATGTGTTGTGTTAGAGAGTAATGCTGGGTTAATTCCCTTAAGTAGTGTGGTAAATAGAGTTTTAGGTTATAACAAAATGTTGAAACAGAAACTAAATAATAAAAACTAATTAATAACTAATAACTAAAATAGAAACTAATAAGAAAAACTAACTAATAGAAAGTAACCAATAAAATGTAAGATATCTTTTTGTAAAGGAAGGACTCACAGTGAGATAGCAGCCACAGGACACCTGAATCTTTCAGAGAAAATGAATTTATTGCTCCGTTATCAGATGAAATGAACTTCTTCCCACCTCAAAGGCACCGTTAGGATTCAGAGGAAGAAGTTGACAGAATCCTGTGTTTGAATGGAATTTATGCATCATGTATGAAGTGTATGAATATGCAATAGGTTATTGTTTTGTTTTATTTATTTTTATTTTTTATTATTTTAAAAGTTAATCTTTTGTTAATGTGTGTCCTTTTACAGGCTTATTTTGCCCAGAAAAAGGTACCCGGACATCCATAACTCTTTGTCTCTATTGTCCTAATTCAAATTGTCCCAATTACTATTACTCTAATTGTATTCCTATTTTTATAACCATTTGATTCCTATGAAACTTCGAAAATTTTCAAAACAAGTGCTTGGCGTTTTTCACAGAGATCACAGAGAAGCTGGGAAGTGATTCCCAAATCTGACAGGAGAGTTTAATATTTGAATAATCCCCTCCACTGAAGGGCTCTGGAGGTGCTTTGTCAATCAGCGCTTCATCCATCCACTCCACAAAAGCAGAAACAGCTGCTCCATTGTGAAAAAGTTTCTTCTGATAATGGAGCAATAAATCCTATTTCTCTGAAAGATTCAGGTGTCCTGTGGCTGCTCTCTCACTGTGAGTCCTTTCTTTACAAAAAGCATCCTACATAGCATCGTTTCTATTTCAACATTTTTATAACCTAAAACTCTATTTACCACACTACTTAAGAGAATGAATCCAGCATTACTTTCTAACACAACACATATAATATTCATTTGAATATCTGCAAAAAGCCAGTTATAAAATACATGCATTTTTCACATCCATAAAAATATAAATTTGTCACGTTCTGATTATTGCACCTCGTAAAAGAGAACGCGGGAGGAGGAGCCCTATAAAACCACAAATGACCGAAAGGAAAACTTAGTGTGTCTGCAGCACCAAAAGCAGGGCATGGAAAAGCAGCAGGTGGTTTATTGAAGGTAAAAAAACCAAACAAACATTCCCAAAATCCCAAAATGTGACATTGCCTGGCACCTCAATTTACATTTGCCAAGCTACAACTCAAGAGCTTTGTTATTTAACTATTCCAAATAAATCCGTGTTCCAGCTTTCCCAAGAATTCTTCTTCATTTATTGCCAATTTTCTGCACAAAAATCTCACAACGATGGGAAGGAATATCTGTGACCTCACAACAGGTGAGAGTGCTAAAAGTCAAAACAAAATTTACAAAATTCGACATTGTCTGGTGCCTAAATTTACATTTGCCAAGCTACAACTCAAGAGCTTTGTTATTTAACTATTCCAAATAAATCTGTGCCTGTTCCTAATAATTCCTCTTTATTTATTGCCAATTTTCTGCACAAAAATCACACAAAGATGGGAAGGAATATCTGTGACCTCCCAATGGGGGAGAGCGCTAAAAGTCAAAACAAAATTCCCAAAATGCGACATTGTCTGGCACCTAAATTTGCATTTGCCAAGCTACAACTCAAGTTATTTAATGATTAAGTTAAATAACTTGACTTGTAAGTTAATAATAATTTAAGTTATTTAACTACTATTAAGTTATTTAATTTATTTTAACTACTATTATTTACTTCAGTTATTTAACTGCTTTGTTATTTAACTATTCCAACTAAATCCTTGCCTGTTCCACCTTTCCTAATAGTTTCTCTTTATTTATTGCCCTCCCCCTTTCCTAATAATTCCTCCTCATTTATTGCCTACTTTCTGCATAAAAATCACACAAAGATGGGAAGGAATATCTGTGACCTCACAACAGGTGAGAGTGCTAAAATTCCCAAAATGCGACATTGTCTGAAACCTAAATTTGCATTTGCCAAGCTACAACTCAAGAGCTTTGTTATTTAACTATTCCAAATAAATCCGTGTTCCAGCTTTCCTAATAATTCCTCCTCATTTATTGCCTACTTTCTGCATAAAAATCACACAAAGATGGGAAGGAATAGCTGTGACCTCACAACAGGTGAGACTGCTAAAAGACAAAACAAAATTCCCAAAATGTGACATTGTCTGGCACCTAAATTTACATTTGCCAAGCTACAACTCAAGAGCTTTGTTGATTTAACTATTCCAAATAAATCCATGTTCCAGCTTTCCCAAGAATTCCTCTTCATTTATTGCCAATTTTCTGCACAAAAATCACACAGATGGGAAGGAATATCTGTGACCTCCCAATGGGGGAGAGCACTAAAATTCCCAAAATGCGACATTGTCTGAAACCTAAATTTGCATTTGCCAAGCTACAACTCAAGGGCTTTGTTATTTAACTATTCCAAATAAATCCGTGTTCCACCTTTCCAAAGAATTCATTTTTATTTATTGCCAATTTTCTGCACAAAAATCACACAAAGATGGGAAGGAATATCTGTGACCTCACAACAGGTGAGAGTGCTAAAAGTCAAAACAAAATTCCCAAAATGCGACATTGTCTGAAACCTAAATTTACATTTGCCAAGCTACAACTCAAGGGCTTTGTTATTTAACTATTCCAAATAAATCTGTGCCTGTTCTTAATAATTCCTCCTTATTTATTATCTATTTTCTGCATAAAAATCACACAAAGATGGGAAGGAATATCTGTGACCTCACAACAGGTGAGAGTGCTAAAAGTCAAAACAAAATTCCCAAAATGCGACATTGTCTGGCACCTCAATTTACATTTACCAAGCTACAACTCAAGTGCTTTGTTATTTAACTATACCAAATAAATCTGTGCCTGTTCTTAATAATTCCTCCTTATTTATTATCTATTTTCTGCATAAAAATCACACAAAGATGGGAAGGAATATCTGTGACCTCACAACAGGTGAGAGTGCTAAAAGTCAAAACAAAATTCCCAAAATGCGACATTGTCTGGTGCCTAAATTTACATTTGTCAAGCTACAACTCAAGAGCTTTGTTATTTAACTATTCCAAATAAATCCGTGTTCCAGCTTTCCCAAGAATTCCTCCTTTGGGCTGCGGCAGCTGCTGCAGGAGGAGGCGCGAGGCAGAGCCATCTGCCTCCTGACCCCAAAAACAAAACATCCCCTGGGAATTCAGCTCGATTAACACATGCAGCATTGACTTTCCACTGAATCTTTACATAAAAGTCTATTTTTTTCCCTTCCCCAAAATGGGGTGTTGTTTTTAATTTGATTGGTATATTTATTGTTGCTTTTTATTTATTTTTATTTTATTGTTATATTTATTGTTGTTTTATTGTTATATTTATTGTTGTTTTCATTTTATTCTCTTCTTTATACTTTATTCTTCTAGACACTTCTTTATACTTCTATATACTTTATTACTTTCACTGCCACAATCAGCATTTTAAAAATACTCATGTGGCATCTTATTATTAACCAGCACAAAAGACTAAAAATCAGTATTTCCTAAATTATTCTTTGGGGAACACGTGTTAGGCAGGGGGATGAAATTCAGGGTTTCTCACATCTGATTTTATTTTAATATTTGGGCACTGGGGATCTCCAGGCAGGAGCTTGACCCCCATTCCCTGCATCCCCTCAATTTTTGGAAACACCACATCCCCCAAACACAAATCACTGCACCCAGCAGCAGCCCAAAATTGCAGAATTGATTCCTGATCATTTATTCCTGATCATTTTTTCCTGGATGAGCTGCTTCCAAAGCTTCCCAAAGATTCTTCTTCATTTTCTTCCTGCAGCCTTGCCCAAGCTCAGAGCTCAGTGTTTTATCTGAGGGCAAATTATCCCCTCCTGTCCAAACCACCCAAATTATTCCCTGCTCAGGGAATTTAGATTATCTTGCAAATAATTCCAGATTTTATTCCAGAATTTATTCCTGATCATTTTATCCTGGCCATGACTTTGTCTGGATCAGCTGCTTCCAAAGCTTCCCAAAGATTCTCTTTCAAACACAGAGCTCAGTGTTTTATCTGAGTGCAAATTATCCCCTCCTGCCCAAACCACCCAAATTATTCCCCGCTCATGGAATTTGCAATATTCTCTCTGATTATCTCAGACTCCACTGGATTTTCCTGTCCAAAGGATGCAGCTCTAGCACGAGGCACTGCTCCCTCAGAATCCTCATTTTACAGAATTGTCAGATCACGCTCGTTTTTGTAGGAAACCCACTGAGGGGTGGAACAGCTCTGCTTTTTTCCCAGATTCTTTTTTCCCACCAAGGGTTTCACCTGTACATGACATTTCTGCCCTCTGCAGATCCAGCCCGAAGCAGAGGATGCTGCATTTCAAACAGATCAGCCCCAGGTATTCCTAGAGCAGCAATTCCCAAGGAATTATCAGGAATTCCTCTGCAGTTCCAGCTTTGCTGTCACAATAAAACAAATCCAAAAGCTTCACATGGCTGTTTCCAAGGTAAAAAAAAAACAAACCAAATTCCAGTTGGAGACGAGAGGATGTAAAATGAATGAAATGGAAGGCTTTAATCAGCTGAGATCCTGCACAGCTCCATTGTTCTGAGGGGATCACAATCACACACCAGCTAACGAGAAAATTAATCCTTGCTGCAAATTAGTGCCCAGGATCAGGCTGCTTACAGAATTAAAATCCCCTTTTTTTGCCATCAGCTTTTTGCTTCCAGGAGTTTGGGGAGGCAGAACTGAGGAATGCAGAAAGCCAAGAAGTGTGAAATTTGGGATATGGTGAACAGGGAAGGCAGAAGAACAAAAGGAATTAATGGGTAAGAAGTTAAGGATTTCCCACTTTATATTTTCCCCACTTTTGGGGATTATTAGGAAGGAAACATCGCTAATTGAGACACTTGAAACCTGACCCAACTCTGCTGGAAAAATTCCTCTTGTCCCAGATGTTGAGACTGGGTTGGGAATAAATATAGCTCTGCCTGCCTTCTGGTGCCATTTTAAACACACTCTGGGTCTTTGCTAATTAAAAAAATGTGAAAAAAACGGACCAGGACTCCAAAGGTGACAAAAACAGCGCTGGCAAGGGCACACAGACCTTGCAGCTCAGAGGAATTCTCCTCTGGGAGCACCAAAACAGGCAAGAAACCGCTCAATCTGAAAAATCAGATGTGCTCAGGTCTGTAGTTGGGTATCCTGTGGCAAATTAACTTGTAAATATTCCAAATTCCGTGACTGGGGGGTTTATTCCTATCAATGGCCTGGTTCCCTTCCGCCTCCCCTCACACTGCAAACCCCAAATCAACCCCAGGACACCCCAACTCCTCCCAGGTTCCCCCTTTTCCATCTCCTGGCCAACCCAGCTGGTTTTTTATGGGGAAAAAGGGAATGGAAGGCAGAGGGAGAGCCATTCTCTCCCGGCCATATGGCGGCTGCAGCAGCTCCTTCTTCAGAGCCTTTGACCTCCAGTTGAATCCCAAAAGAAAATTCAGACTCAGCCCTCGGCTCGTGTCCTTTAAAGCCTCTCTGATCCCCACCATCATTTGTGGGGCCCCATAAAATCCAGGCTGAGGGAAAAAGGAGTGGTGAGAGATTATTTCATTCAAAAAGCTTGGCAATCATCAAATTAAACGGCGACAAAAGCTGTCACTGAGTGGCTCCAACAGGCCACCAAATCCCACGTTTTCTGATCAGAATGTTTGCCCACAAAAACTGCACCAAGGCAGGAGAAACCCCAGGCCCACCATCAGCAAATCCTTCAAGGCCAAAGGAATTGTGAAGGGGAAAAAGAGACAGGAGATGATAATAATAATAATAATAATAATAATAATAATAATAATAATAATAATAATAATAATGACATTTTGGGAGGGAAATTTTGGGAGAGATTTAGGAAGGAAAATTTGGGAGGAAAGATTTGGGGGGAAGTTTTGGGGAAGGAAGATTTGGGAGGGAAGACTTGGAAGGGAAGATTTGGGAGGGAAATTTGGGGAGGGAAGATTTGGGAAAGGAAGATTTGGTGAGGGAACATTTGGGGAGGGAAGATTTGGGGAGGGAAGATCTGGGTAGGAATATTTGGGAGGCAAGATTTGGGAGAGAAAATCTAGGAGGAAGATTTGGGGAGGGAAGATTTGGAGAAGGAATATTTGGGATGGAAGTTTTGGGGAAGGGATATTTGGGAGGGAAGATTTGGGAGAGAAAATTTGGGAAAGGAATATTTGGGGAGGGAAGATCTGGGGAGGGACATTTTGGGAGAGAAATTTTGGGAGAGAAGATTTAGGAAGGAAGATTTGGGAGGAAAGATTTGGGAGGAAAGATTTGGGAGGGAAGTTTTGAGAGGGAAAATTTGGGGGGGAAGATTTGGGAGGGAAGTTTGGGGAGGGAGGATTTGGGAAGGAAGATTTGGGCAAGGAATATTTGGCGAGGGAAGATTTGGGAGGGAAAATTTAGGGAGAGGAAGATTTGGGAGGGAAAATTTGGGAGGGAAGATTTGGGAGAGAAAATCTGGGAGGAAGATTTGGGGGAGTGAAGATTTGGAAGGGAAGATTTAGGAGAGAAAATTTGGGAGGGAAATTTGGCGAGGGAAGTTTGGGGAAGGAAGATTTGGGAGAGAATATTTGGCAGGGAACACTTGGGAGGAAAGTTTTGGGAGGGAAGATTTGGGGAGAGAATATTCGGGAAGGAAGATTTGGGAAGGAAGTTTGGGGAGGAAAGATTTGGGGGGAAAGTTTTGGGGAAGGAATATTTGGGAGGGAAGTTTTGGGGAGGGAAGTTTTGGGAGGAAGATTTGGGAAGGAAAATTTGGGAGGGGAGTTTTGGGGAAGGCATATTTGGGCAGGAATCTTTGGGAAGGAATATTTGGGAAGGAAAAGTTGGGGAGGGAAGATTTGGGAGGGAAGATCTGGGTAGGAATATTTGGGAGGGAAGACTTGGAAGGGAAGATTTGGGAGGGATGATCTGGGTAGGAATATTTGGGAGGGAAGACTTGGAAGGGAAGATTTGGGAGGGATGATCTGGGTAGGAATATTTGGGAGGGAAGACTTGGAAGGGAAGATTTGGGAGGGATGATCTGGGTAGGAATATTTGGGAGGGAAGACTTGGAAGGGAAGATTTGGGAGGGAAATTTGGGGAGGGAAGATTTGGGAGGGAAATTTGGGGAGGGAAGATTTGGGGAGGGAAGATCTGGGGAGGGACATTTTGGGAGGGAAATTTTGGGAGAGATTTAGGAAGGAAAATTTGGGAGGAAAGATTTGGGGGGAAGTTTTGGGGAAGGAAGATTTGGGAGGGAAGACTTGGAAGGGAAGATTTGGGAGGGAAATTTGGGGAGGGAAGATTTGGGAAAGGAAGATTTGGTGAGGGAACATTTGGGGAGGGAAGATTTGGGGAGGGAAATTTTGTAAGGAATATTTGGGAGGGAATATTTGGGAGTGAAGTTTTGGGAGGGAATATTTGGGAGGGAATTTTTGGGTAGGAAGATTTGGGAGGGAAGATTTGGGTAGGAATATTTGGGGAGGGAAATTTTGTAAGGAAGATTTGGGAGGGAATTTTTGGGCGTGAAGTTTCCCCAGCACTGCTAAAAGCAGCTGCTCCCGCTGGTTCTTGCCCAAAATCCGCCTCAGCAACACCTCCGAGCTGGCTGTGCAGGAGGAGGAGACCCTGAGGAATCCCAGCACTGGAAGGATCCTGATGGAATATTCCACATTCAAGAGGCTGAAAAAAGGGGAATTTACAGGAAGTTTTGGGAAAAATCCTCCCTGGGAAGGAGAGGAGGCTGTGGAAGAGAATTCCCAGAGGATTTGGGGCACAGCTCCTCAGCACTGGGGACTCACCACTCCTTTTAGAACAGTAGATGCAAAATTTTTTGCAGCAGAGGCAAAATAATTCTCATTTCAGTCTCTGCCACAGCCAGGCTGCATTGGTGTTTGTTCTCTGGAAAATCACCAAAATCCTTCAGGGATAATTGGGAATAAAATAAAGCTCCCAGCCCCTGGATGCAGCAGCCCTGCCCCCAATCCTCCTGGATTAAATCACAACATTTAATGTGATAAAGGAGTTATCACAATAACAGGAATTCTCTTTCTCAGGAGTGAATCAAGGAGCAGGAGCTGATTCCAGCACTGGAAGGATCCTGATGGAATATTCCACATTCAAGAGGCTGAAAAAAAAGGGAAATTTAAAGGAAGTTTTGGGAAAAAATCCTTCCTGGGAAGGAGGGGAGGCTGTGGCAGAGAATTCCCAGGGGATTTGGGGCTGTTCCATCCCTGGGAAGGTGGGGAGGCTGTGGCAGAGAATTCCCAGAGCAGAAAATGGTTTAAAATGGGTTAGGGAATAAAGAAATGGATGAAATGATTGAATTCCAGCGTGGTTTGGGTGGGAAATTCAATGTCAGCCCTGCCAGCTCCAAGTGTCCCAGGGGATCCCAACATCTCCTGGGCACCCCCAGGGATCCAAGGGGAATTCCCTGCCAGGGCTCAGACTCTGCCAGAACCAATTCCAAACTGAACTCGCTCCTTTCGCTCCATTGTAAAATAAAACTCACTCCTTTCGCTCCATTATAAAATAAAACTCACTCCTTTTGCTCTATTATAAAATAAAACTCGCTCCTTTCGCTCCATTATAAAACAAAACTCGTTCCTTTCGCTCCTGTTGAAGATTGCGAGGCAAGATGTTTTCCATCCCCATCTGTGTGGTAGATTATCTTTGTCAAGGGGGCAGTTTGCCTTATCTCTCTCTGAGTGACCACAATCACTCCTCCCTCGGGAGGGGACATTGCTGATAAC
>NW_005054576.1:441430-441903 GCF_000277835.1 Geospiza fortis
CCCCCCCTGACGCCGAAGCAGGCCCCCAGCCACAATTCCAATGGCACTGCCACCCACACCCTGACCCACAGGGTGTCAGGTTGTGTTCTGACTCTGTCAGTGCTGTTTTAGTTTACTGCATTGTTTATTTTATCTTTTATTTTCTTCCCTATTAAAGAACTGTTATTTCCTGCTCCCATATTTTTCCCTGAGAGCCCCTTAATTTAAAATTCATAGCAATTTGGAGGGGTGGGGAGGGTTCACACTCTCCATTTCAGGGGAGGCTCCTGCCTCCCTTAGCAGGCTCCTGTCTTCCCAAACCGAGACACCGACGAGCGAGCGGGCTTTACCTCCATGGCCAGGGCGGCCGTGTGCTGGTCGTAGTGGTTGAGCAGGTTGGGCATGAAGGTGCTGTTGTAGGGCAGGTCCTGGCACATGCGCAGCGCGATGGGCTCGCAGGAGAACAGGCTGTGCGCGCCGCCGGGCCGCGCGCC
>NW_005054576.1:442792-449014 GCF_000277835.1 Geospiza fortis
TTTTTTTTATTTGGCCTGGGCAATTCCGAGTTTCCCTCCGACCGAAAGAATCCGGAATTTTCTGTGACAGGAAAAAGGGTTTGGCTGCAGCTCCCAGGCACAAACCCAGCGATTTGGGGCTTTTCTGCCCAAATTTGGCAACTGTGGGATTTTTTTGGGCTCAAATTCGGAATTTTGGGGCTTTTCTGCCAAAATTTGGCAATTTGGGGCTTTTTTGCGCCCAAATTTGGGGCTTTTTTGTGCCCAAATTTGGCAATTTTGGGATTTTTTCATGTGCAAATTTGGGAATTTTGGGGTTTTTTTTCTGTGCCCAAATCTGGCAATTTTGGGGCTTTTTTGTGCCCAAATTAGGGAGTTTTGGGGGTTTTTTTGGTGACAAAATTTGGGAATTTTGGGATTTTTTCGTGTGCAAATGTGGGAATTTTGGGGGTTTTCTGTGCCCAAATTTGGCAATTTTGGGGTTTTTTCGTGCTCAAATTTGGCAATTTGGGGGGGGGTTGTGCCCAAATTTGGCAATTTGGGTTTTTTTGTGACAAAATTTGGGAATTTTGGGATTTTCTCATGTGCAAATTTGGCAATTTTGGGATTTTTTAATGTGCAAATTTGGGAATTTTGGGGGTTTTCTGTGTCCAAATCTGGCAATTTTGGGGTTTTTTTTGTCCAAATTTGGTAATTTTGGTGGTTTTTTTGTGCCCAAATTTGGGAATTTTGGAGGTTTTTTGTGCCCAAATTTGGCAATTTGGGGGGTTTTGTGCCCAACTTTGGGGGTTTTTTTGCCCAAATTTGGCAATTTTGGGGGGTTTTTTGTGCCCAAATTAGGGAATTTTGGTCTTTTTTTTGTGACAAAATTTGGGAATTTGGGGATTTTTTTTGTGCCCAAATTTGGGAATTTTGGAGATTTTTTGTGCCCAAAATTGAGGAATTGGGAATTTTCCATGCCCGAAACTTGGGAATTTTGGCTTTTTTTGTGCCTAAAAATCAGGAATTTTAACTTTTTCTCCTCCTAATTCCAGGAATTGCCCATTTCCCCCACTTCTAACCCGAATTTTATCTCCAAATTTCTCTTTTTTTCCCAATTTCTAACCCCAAATTTTCCTTTTTTCCCTCCTTTTTATGCCCGAATTTCTCCTTTTTTCCCGTTCCTTTTTGGAGAGGCCGGTTCAAAACAACCATTCCAAAAGAGGGGGAACAAAACAAGACCCAGCTGCTGAAATAACCACGCGAAATTCCGTTTATTGGCAGTTTGGCTCTCAGGGGGGAAGACGCGGTTGAGGCGGCGCGGAAAGAAAGGAAAAAACAGAAATAGGAAAAGCAAACACGAACAAAAAAAAGGAGCTGGAAAAGTTGTGTCCTTAAAATGGAAAAAATGGAGTTTTTCAGGTTGAAAAGTTGTGTCCTTCTGATGGCAAAAATGTCATTTTTCATGTTGAGTTTTCAAGATAATAGGAGCTTGAAAAGTTGTGTTCTTCTGATTTAAGAAATGTCATTTTCCAGGTTGACTTTTCAAGGTGGTATCAGCTTGAAAGTTGTGTCCTTCTGATGGAAAAAATGTAATTTTTCAGATTGAATTTTCAAGGTGATATGAGCTTGAAAAATTGTGTTCTGATTTAAGAAATGTCATTTTTCATACTGACTTTTTAAGATGATATGAGCTGGAAAAGTTGTGTCCTTCTGATGAAGAAATGTCATTTTTCACATTGACTTTTCAAGGTGATATGAGCTGGAAAAGTTGTGTTCTGATTTAAGAAATGTCATTTTTCATACTGACTTCTCAAGGTGATATGAGCTGGAAAAGTTGTGTTCTTCTGATGGAAAAAATGTCATTTTTCATGTTGACTTTTCAAGATAATAGGAGTTTGAAAAGTTGTGTTTTTCTGATGATGAAATGTCATTTTTCACGTTGACTTTTCAAGGTGATATGAGCTTGAAAAATTGTGTTCTGATTTAAGAAATATAATTTTTCAGATTGACTTTTCAAGGTGATACGAGCTTCAAAAGTTGTGTTCTTCTGATGGAAAAAATGTCATTTTTCATGTTGAATTTTTAAGATTATATGAGCTTGAAAAATTGTGTTCTGATTTGAGAAATATAAATTTTCATACTGACTTCTCAAGGTGATGTGAGCTTGAAAAGTGGTGTCCTTCTGATGAAGAAATGCCATTTTCAGGTTGAGTTTTCAAGATGATAACGAGCTTGCAAAACTGTGTTCTGATTAAGAAATATAATTTTTCATGTTGATTTTCCAGGTGATATGAGCTGGAAAAGTTGTGTTCTTCTAATGGAAAAAATACAATTTTTCAGATTGACTTTTCAAGGTGATATGAGCTGGAAAAGTTGTGTTCTTCTAATGGAAAAAATACAATTTTTCAGATTGACTTTTCAAGGTGATATGAGCTGGAAAAGTTGTGTTCTTCTAATGGAAAAAATACAATTTTTCAGATTGACTTTTCAAGGTGATATGAGCTGGAAAAGTTGTGTTCTTCTAATGGAAAAAATACAATTTTTCAGATTGACTTTTCAAGGTGATATGAGCTGGAAAAGTTGTGTTCTTCTAATGGAAAAAATACAATTTTTCAGATTGACTTTTCAAGGTGATATGAGCTGGAAAAGTTGTGTTCTTCTGAGGAAGAAATGTCATTTTTCAGATTGACTTCTCAAGGTGGTATCAGCTTGAAAATTGTGTCCTTCTGATGGAAAAAATATAATTTTTCAGATTGATTTTTCAAGGTGATATGAGCTGGAAAAACTGTGTCCTGATTTAAGAAATGTCATTTTTCATACTGACTTCTCAAGGTGATATGAGCTGGAAAAGTTGTGTTCTTCTGAGGAAGAAATGTCATTTTTCAGATTGACTTCTCAAGGTGGTATCAGCTTGAAAATTGTGTCCTTCTGATGGAAAAAATATAATTTTTCAGATTGATTTTTCAAGGTGATATGAGCTGGAAAAACTGTGTCCTGATTTAAGAAATGTCATTTTTCATACTGACTTCTCAAGGTGATATGAGCTGGAAAAGTTGTGTTCTTCTGAGGAAGAAATGTCATTTTTCAGATTGACTTCTCAAGGTGGTATCAGCTTGAAAATTGTGTCCTTCTGATGGAAAAAATATAATTTTTCAGATTGATTTTTCAAGGTGATATGAGCTGGAAAAACTGTGTCCTGATTTAAGAAATGTCATTTTTCATACTGACTTCTCAAGGTGATATGAGCTGGAAAAGTTGTGTTCTTCTGATGAAGAAATGTCATTTTTCAGATTGACTTCTCAAGGTGGTATCAGCTTGAAAATTGTGTCCTTCTGATGGGAAAAATATAATTTTTCAGATTGATTTTTCAAGGTGATATGAGCTGGAAAAACTGTGTCCTGATTTAAGAAATGTCATTTTTCATACTGACTTCTCAAGGTGATATGAGCTGGAAAAGTTGTGTTCTTCTGATGAAGAAATGTCATTTTTCAGATTGACTTCTCAAGGTGGTATCAGCTTGAAAATTGTGTCCTTCTGATGGGAAAAATATAATTTTTCAGATTGATTTTTCAAGGTGATATGAGCTGGAAAAACTGTGTCCTGATTTAAGAAATGTCATTTTTCATACTGACTTCTCAAGGTGATATGAGCTGGAAAAGTTGTGTTCTTCTGATGAAGAAATGTCATTTTTCAGATTGACTTCTCAAGGTGGTATCAGCTTGAAAATTGTGTCCTTCTGATGGGAAAAATATAATTTTTCAGATTGATTTTTCAAGGTGATATGAGCTGGAAAAACTGTGTCCTGATTTAAGAAATGTCATTTTTCATACTGACTTCTCAAGGTGATATGAGCTGGAAAAGTTGTGTTCTTCTGATGAAGAAATGTCATTTTTCAGATTGACTTCTCAAGGTGGTATCAGCTTGAAAATTGTGTCCTTCTGATGGGAAAAATATAATTTTTCAGATTGATTTTTCAAGGTGATATGAGCTGGAAAAATTGTGTTCTTCTAATGGAAAAAATACAATTTTTCAGATTGACTTTTCAAGGTGATATGAGCTGGAAAAGTTGTGTTCTTCTGAGGAAGAAATGTCATTTGTCAGATTGACTTCTCAAGGTGGTATCAGCTTGAAAATTGTGTCCTTCTGATGGGAAAAATATAATTTTTCAGATTGATTTTTCAAGGTGATATGAGCTGGAAAAACTGTGTCCTGATTTAAGAAATGTCATTTTTCATACTGACTTCTCAAGGTGATATGAGCTGGAAAAGTTGTGTTCTTCTGATGAAGAAATGTCATTTTAGATTGACTTTTCAAGGTGATACGAGCTGGAAAAGTTGTGTCCTTCTGACGGAAAAAATTTAATTTTTCAGATTGACTTTTCAAGGTGACACATATATAAAATAAAATAAATAATTTAAGAAATGTCATTTTTCACATTGACTTCTCAAGGTGATATGAGCATAAAATTTTGTGTTCTTCTGATTTAAGAAATGTCATTTTTCACATTGACTTTTCAAGATGATATCAGCTTGAAAAGTTGTGTCCTCCTGATGGAAAAAATGTCATTTTGCATGCTGACTTCTCAAGGTGATATGAGCTTAAAATTTTGTGTTCTTCTGATTTAAGAATAAATAAATGGTAAATAAAATAAATGATAAAATAAAATCCAATTCTTGGATATAAATGGTCCCTTCCAATCCAAACCAGTCTGTGGTCCCATGTTAATCCCCCTTGGAATCCATTCCCTTGGGTTTAACATTTTAATAACAGCCTCCCCCCAAAAAATATTTAAAAAAAAAATTTTTTTTGAGTTTGTTGGCATCTCCAGAACTCTGCATTCACAATTTTTCTTTTGTTTCTCCTAAATTAACTCCTGAGGATTTTATTCCCCAATTTGAGTGAGGTCACCTCGCAGAGTGGATGAGCAAGGGATTTTTTTTTGCTCACTGGAATTGAGGTGTAAAACAGTGATCTGTAAAAAACCCTTCACAAAAAAGGTTCAGAAACAACCTAACATGAACTGGGCTCTCACCACTTAAAGGCTGCACCACAAAAATTGGGAAAATCCAGGGCAGGCCGTGGAGTTTTGGGAAAAAGTCCAAGAATGCTCCATGGAAATCATATTAACGACACACAGAACAGCAGGAGCCAAACACATCCACCTCTCCTCTGCCTTCCCCACAGCCTCAAGCTGAAGGAAACATGTAAAACCAAAAATTCCATGAGCCACAAAGCTAAAAAAAAATAAAGCTTTAACTACGCAAAAAGCAGGGAAAAAAAATTCATATTTAAGATAATCATAAATAAAATTAAGAATGTATTTTTAGGAGGAGGGAAAACGAGCAACCCTGGGTGCCAGGAGAGCTCCTCACCACAAATCCAGTCGGTGCACTCTTTGTTCAGATTTTTGTGGTTCTTTTTGTGTGTAGAGAAAAACAAAACACTTTCGGTGACACCGGGGATGAGAGGAGGAGGGGAGGCCTCCCCTCCCACCACAAGCGCTGGAAATAAAAACGCTTTTAGGCAAAAGGAGAAATTTGTTCCCGTGGTTGTGGATTTTTGCATTATTTATCAGCAGGAGAAGCCCATCCAGTTCTTGCTGGAAAGGATTCATTAAGACAATGATCATCACAAGGAGAAAGGGTTGATTCCCACAAGGAAATGTTTTGGGTTTTTTTTAAACTAAATTTCAAAGTCCCTCAGGGAGCTATGAGGAAAAACTCATCAGGCTTTAGAATGAAAGGATGGGATTAATTCCAAGTTATCCATCCCAGAAAAATGGGGAGATAAAACAACAAACCAGACTTCTCCTGGAGGAGAGGAAAATGTCCTCTCAGCCATTCCCCACCCAATTCTGACCCTGGAGAAAGGAGAGGAGCTCATTCATTGCACCTCCCCAGCCACAAAAGGAGAATAAATTATTCTCCCAACTCCATTCTAATGAATGACTCAGTGGGAAGGAAACTCCGGCGCTGTTCCACTCCTGCACCACACCACAATCCCCCACATCCCTATTTCAATGAGGGGCAAAGAGGGAGGATGGAAAGGCAGAAACAACCTAATAATTTTCTCATTATTGTCATGGAATGGTTTGGGTCGGGGGGGGCTTTGAAGCTCATCTAATCCCCGCACCGTGGGCAGGGCTGGAGGGACAGCTCTGTCACCTCTCTCCTATTCCATGGGAACGGCCGGCAGAGGGAAATCCTGCAGCTGCACGGGAAGCAGGGCAGGCTGCCGGCCCGGGCAGCATCCCTTAGGGAA
>NW_005054576.1:450729-454828 GCF_000277835.1 Geospiza fortis
GGGGCGGGGGCCGAAAACGCGCTGGGAGGTGACACGAACTCCGTCGGGAGGGCGGAGGGGGTGACGGGTTCGGGGTGCGGGAAGGAAGGTGGGAAATGTCAGCGGGAAATGTCAGCACCGGTGTTTGCATCCTCACCGGTCCCCAGGGATGGGGGTGCCCAGTGGGCAAGAGGCCGGTGGCGCCTGGGCTGTCCCGGCTCTGGGGTGGCAGCAGGGCCAGGGCAGTGCTGTCCCCTGTGCTGGCACTGCTGGGGCACCTCCAGTGCTGGGGACAGCTCTGGGACAAGGACATTGAAAGCTGGAGCACGTCCAGGGAAGGGAACGGAGCTGGGGAACGGGCTGGAGCACCAGGAGGGGCTGGGGGAGCTGGGAAAGGGGCTCAGCCTGGAGAAAAGGAGGCTCAGGAGGGACCTTGTGGCTCTGCACAACTCCCTGACAGGAGGGGGCAGCCAGTCCCAGGGAACAGGGACAGGAGGAGAGGGAACAGCCTCAGGCTGTGCCAGGGGAGGCTCAGGTTGGAGGAAATGCCCTCAGGCTGTGCCAGGGAGGCTCAGGTTGGAGGAAATGCCCTCAGGCTGTGCCAGGGAGGCTCAGGTTGGACATTTGGGTGGTCAGGCACTGGAACAGCTGCCCAGGGCAGGGGTGGAATCCCCATCCCTGGAAATGCCCGAATCCCACCAGGATGTGGCCCTTGGGGACAGGGCTGGTGCTGGCTCACTGGACTTGCTGCTGCACCACAGCAGGCAGGATTTGGCCACCAAACGGGTCAGAAACGCGGTTCTGTGGTCAGGAATGGCCCGCGAGGCGGTTCTGCTCCGGCAGGAGTTGTTCTGAGCGGGGCTAAGCAGAGATCAGCCCGGGTAAAGGGAGCGATTCCAACATTCCTGCATAAAGGCGTGTGAGCATTATGGGTTGTCGAGCTTTCTTCAACACAATAATTTCTTTTTTAATCCACTTTCAAATTCCAATTTGTACTGGAATCAGGGGAGGTGTTTCCAGTGGTTTCCAGTGGTTTCCAAGTGAAATTTCCTGCTGTTAGAACACCAGTCCTGGCTCCTGCCCTGTGAAATTTGTGTCTCCTTCACACCCGAATTTCTTGGATCCTCCCATCCCAGCCGTGAGCCATTCCTAGGGACTCTGATCTGAGCAATTCCACTCTTTTTAACCCTCTACAAACTCACCAAACTGGGTTTTTTTTCCCCAAATCTCTTTTGCTTTTTATTTTTATTTATACTTACCATACCTGCCACCTGCTCCTACATTTCCTTTTCATTTTTTACGATGAAATTTTATTTTTTTGGGGGGCATTTTCCTGGTGTCTGTTTAAGGCTCGCTGCTTGTTAACCGCCCCTCCTGTCTCCTGGAATGTTTTGGGCTCACCTGAGCCCGGTTTCCCCCTGGGATGTGGGAAGGAGGAGCTGGAGCAGCCTCTGGAATGTTCTTTTGGGCAGCCCGACCAGAGAGGACAAATCTGGCAGAAGGAAAACGAGGCCTTGGCTGAGCAGCCTCTCAGAATTCCGGCTGCTTTTCCATGGGAAAAGCCGGAATTGGAGGGTTTTCGATGTCCCTTCCCGCCCAAAGCATTCCGTGAATGAACTCCCGAGTGAGTGGCGAGCCCCAGCAGGGGCAGATTTGAGGAATTTCAGTAAATATTCCAATATCCAGGCCAATCCAGGCAGCTCTGCGCCTTTTACAGCTGAATTATGGAATTATTGTGGAATTGTGGAATTGTGGAATTGTGGAATTGTGGAATTATGGAATTGAGGAATTGTGGAATTGTGGAATTATGGAAATATGGAATTATGGAATTATGGAATTATGGAATTGTGGAATTATGGAATTATGGAATTATGGAATTATGGAATTGTGGAAATATGGAATTGTGGAATTATGGAATTGTGGAATTGTGGAATTATGGAATTGTGGAAATATGGATTTATGGAATTGTGGAATTGTGGAATTGTGGAATTGTGGAATTGTGGAAATATGGATTTGTGGAATTGTGGAATTGTGGAATTGTGGAATTGTGGAATGTGACTTCTCCGGGTGACCCCCCCAGATCATCAAATCCACCCCAAAATTCCCACCCGGAGCATCCTTGGGAATGTCGCCCTTCCCTGGGGAGCTGCTCCAGCCCCAGCACCTTGGGGGAAGAACCTTTCCCTAAAACCTGCCCTAATCCAGCCTTTCCCTAAAACCCATCCTAATCCAGCCTTTCCCTAAAATCCATCCTAATCCAGCCTTTCCCTAAAATCCACCTGAATCCAACATTTTCCTAAAATCCATCCTAATCCAGCCTTTTCCTAAAATCCATCCTAATCCAGCCTTTTCCTGGGTCCTACAGATGGAAAGAGAAGAGATCCAGGCCTGGCCCCTCCACTTCTGCCCATGAGGAAGTTTCAGCGACTTTTCCCAAATCCTGAGGTTTTTCAGACAGAATTTCCTGGATCCCGAAGTTTCAGACTTTTCCCAAATCCTGAAGTTTCATATTTTTCCCAAATCCTGATTTTTCACACAGACTTTTCCCAGATCCCAATCTTTCACACAGACTTTTCCCAGATACTGAAGTTTCATATTTTTCCCAGATCCTGAAGTTCCAGACAGATTTTCCCAGATCCTGACATTTCAGACAGATTTTTCCCAGATCCTGAATTTTCATAATTTTCCCAAATCCTGAACTTTCAGACTTTTTCCAGATCCTGAAGTTTCAGACACATTTTTCCCAGATCCAGAGGTTTACAGACTTTTCCCAAATCCTGAATTTTCACATAGATTTTTCCCAGATGCTGAGGCTTCAGACTTTTCCCAAATCCTGAAATTTCACATTTTTCCCAAATCCAGAATTTTCAGACAGACTTTCCCCAAATCCTGAGGTTTCAGACTTTTCCCAGATCCTGATCTTTCAGATTCTTCCCAAATTCTGAAGTTTCAGACATTTCCCAGATCCTAAAGGTTCAGGCTTCTCCCAGATCCCGAATTTTCACATTTTCCCAAATCCTGAACTTTCACACAGACATTTCCCAGATCCTGAGATTTAAAGACTTTCCCCAAATCCTGAAGTTTCAGAATTTTCCCAAATTCTGAAGTTCCAGACAGACTTTGCCCAGATCCAGAAGTTTCAGACTTTTCCCAAATCCTGAGGTTTCTGACAGACTTTTCCCAAATCCTGAACTTTCAGATTTTTCCCAGATACAGAAGTTTTAGACAGACTTTTCCCAGATCCTGAACTTTCACTTTTCTCAAATCCTGAACTTTCAGACTTTTCCCAAATCCTGAAGTTTCACACAGACTTTTCCCAGATCCTAGTTTCAAAATTTTCCCAGATCCTGAACTTTCAGACAGACTTTCCCCAAATCCTGAGGTTTCAGACAGAGTTTTCCAAATCCTGAACTTTCAGACTTTTCCCAAATCTTGAGGTTTCACATTTTCCCCAAATCCTGAACTTTCACCCAGACTTTCCCCAAATCCTGAACTTTCAGACGTTCCCCAAATCCTGATTTTTCACCCAGACTTTCCCCAAATCCTGAATTTTCACCCAGACTTTCCCCAAATCCTGACCTTTCAGACTTTCCCCAAATCCTGATTTTTCACCCAGACTTTCCCCAAATCCTGAACTTTCAGACTTTCCCTAAATCCTGATTTTTCACCCAGACTTTCCCCAAATCCTGAACTTTCAGACTTTCCCCAAACCCTGATTTTTTCACCCAGACTTTCCCCACATCCCGAGCCCCATTTTTCCCTCTTCAGATCTTCCAACTCCTCAACCCCTGAGAGCTGCTTTGGGAATTTTCCTTTTCCATCCCCAAGATCCCAAATCCCTGAGGAATCCTGGCACAGGAATGTGGGGTTTGTGACTAATGGCCAAAGCTGTCCCTGAAAAACACCCCGAAGGTGCCTGGACCTGTTTTGTTCCGGTTTTTTTGGCAGCTGAGCTGGGAAACAAAACAGAAAATCCGCCCCAAAATCCACCTACTCGCCTGCACGGGGAGGTGGATGTGAAACCTCGGTTTAAAAACCTTCAGCTGTTTAAAACTGGGGAGGAAATTCGGTTTTTAAGGAGCTTTAGCCCATTAAAATAAAAAAAAAAAAAAGGAAAAAA
>NW_005054576.1:455646-456307 GCF_000277835.1 Geospiza fortis
TTATTATATAAATATATATATCTTTAATAACTTCAGAAAGGAAGGAAAAATTAAGCATAAAACTGATGCACCCAGACAAATCCCACAGGAATTTTTGAAGAGAAATCCATTGAAATAGAGAGGATTTTTGTCTGGGGAAGGAATAGGGTCTGAAAATAGCTACAAAATCCCTTTTTTTGGGTGGGTTTTGATGTGCTCGGGCTGGTAACACACCATGGGATTGAATTCATGGATTTTCCTTTCTTTTGTCCCAAAAATCCCATTATCCGTCCTGCCACCGTGAAGCTTTAAAATGATCTGAAGTATTTAGAGAAAACAAAAAAAAAAAGCGGAATAAATTGATGCAGGGAATGGAATTTTTTTTTTTAATGTGGTAAAGAATTTATTTGGTTTTCAGGCAGCTGGAAATTGGAGAGCTGAGGAATTGTCCTGCAGAATCCATGCAGGAGAGAAGATGGAAGGGGAAAAAAAATCCCTTTTCCTGGGTTTGGGCAGGGATTTATGGAGAAATTGCTTTGTCTGAACAAAATTCTGATATTTGGTGTCCCAAAAAGAGAAATTTTGGTAAATGTCTGATTTTGGGAGATGTCTGAAATCATCTCCATATTTCTGGAGATTTTGGTAAATGTCTGATTTTGGGAGATGTCTGAAATCATCTCCA